>NC_041389.1:647392725-647444313 GCF_002162155.2 Triticum dicoccoides
GAGGTGGGAGAGAAAGAGAGAGAGGGGGGGTGTGGGGCGCGGCCCTGTTAATGTTACGCGGGGCCTCCCTCTTTGCCGTCCGCCACCCTTTGCCGTCCGCCTTCTTGCTCTTTGCCGTCCGCTAGCGGACGGCAAAGAGGGGGCCCGTTAGGTTTTTTTTGCAGCTCGTCAGTGGGGCCCCTCCCTCTTTGCCGTTCGCTAGCCGACGGCAAAGAATCTTTGTCGTCTGCTAGCAGACGGCAAAGAAATGTCTGATGGCAAACTTGGTCTTTGCCATCAGCCAGTGCTTTGCCGTCTGCTTTTTGGAAGCTGATGGCAAAGAGCTTCTTTGCCGTCCGCTAGCGGACGGCAAAGAACCGGCAGATGGCAAACTAGCTGATTCCAGTAGTGTAAGGTGAAATCTGAGAAGGTGTTATCTTCCTTTGCATCTGCATCATCCATCACTATTCCTTGTGGTAGTATGTTGTGTTGCCAGGATCTTTGACACGGATGTGGTAAAACCTTGATGAATATGGAAATGCTCAAGTTCTTGAGAGCACGCGCAAGCTCTAGGTTTTGTTGTCGGCATTAATTGCATAGTGCTATCAGTTTGCTCGGTTATGCTATAACCTTTTCAACAGTGGACTCACTCTCTACTGTTGAGCTTCTCCCCAGTTACTAAAATCATCCCTTGTGTTGTTTTCAAGAAGGTAATCCACATCATCCATTCTGGTCCGAGTATACCATTCTACCCAACCCCTCCAAACGATCGCTCGAGAATTGCCTTAGACTGGTATAAAGAGTTTCAATGATCTTTGAATCAAAGGTAATTCTTTTTGCCACTTAAGGGGATATTTCTACAAGTCACCTTCCCTAAAGTGCATCGTTATGGTATCATGGCAACTCAACTGCTCGCTACGTTGACAACCGTTCACCGCCCTCTTAAATGTGGAATTGTTGTCTACCTAGTGGACCTTCGCCATCCGTTCCACTCCATCCCTTCGGATGAATGCTTCGTATCTCAGCTCGAGAGATGTTCTTACCTCTCACTCCATGAGTTGATCTTGAATACTCGATCTTCAAGGAGATCGTCTTCTGTAGAGTCTCCTTCTGTCGTCATCGTGTTGGATGAAGACCTTGCAAGCAAAGACGTCAAGATTGTTTTGAGTCAACAGATCAACACCTCGAGAAGACAGTTGGATCTTGGAGCTCATGCTATTAGTTTGTGTCCCCTTTGTCTTCTTACCTCACGCCTTGAATCTCGGGGCGAGATTCTTGTTTAGTGGGGGTGAGTTGTCACATCCCTAGAGTTTGTTTGCAAGTAGTTGCATAATCATCCATGCATCATGTCTAAATTTATTGGAAACTTGAAATGGGGATGCTTAAACCCTAGCACCAAATGATTTCGACTAGGGTCAAAATAAAATCTTTTTCATTGAACTCAAAATGCCCTCTAAAAATGTTCAACATTTCTGGTTTGAGGTGAAAGCATCTACCAAAAATGGTTTATATTTTTGCAGGACATATTGGGCTCTGAATTAAGTCATACCCTATTTGCATTTGGGCATTTAAATGCTATAAAATATTTTAAATGCTCAAATAATCATAAACAAAAATGTTTACTGTTGGATATATTCTAAACAGTAGCCATGATTAGTTTCATGATTTTTTGATCTGTTTAAGTAACTAGGCTGCCTGCCTGCGTCGCCTGGCCACCGTGACGCCTCGCGTCATCTCCTCGGCACCGCCCCGACCCCCTGGACCCCCTTGCTCTCTCCCTCTCCCTCGTTCCCCTCCTCTGTCTTGCTCTCACACGCACGGCCGAACGCCGCCGCCGCCGTTCGCCATAGCCGTAGCCGCAGCCATCCCCGAGCCTCTCCGACACGCCCACGAGCTCCGCCTCATCCCTCTCATCCTCCTCACCGAGCCGCCCGACGCCGGAAGCCCCTGGACGTCGCAAGCACCGCCGTTCCCCTCGTCGGCCACCGGAGATTGTCGCCGTCGATTTGCTGCCTCCGGTGCATCCCCGATGCTCGCTGGCCCTCCCGTTTAACTCACCGTGAGCCCATTTTCCTCTCCCCTCTTCTCTCAAGCTCGCGCTCGTCCCCTAGCTTCATTTTGCACCGCGGCCGAGAGCATCTCGCCACCGGCCATGGCATAGACGTGGCCACAGCCGTGCAAGCTCGCAACCGAGCGCGCCATCGTGATCAGCACGTTCCCAGGAGTCGACCGCGACCACCCGCGGCTCCTGCCTTTCCCTGCATCGCCTAACCCGCCGTGGGCCGAGCTCCGGCCACCGCGGCCGAGCTCCTCGCCGTCGCTACCGGCCACCCCAGCCGCTGACTTCAGTCCCGTTGGATGCGGAAGAGCGACAGCTACGCGTAGAGCGTCTCCGCCGCTCGTTTGGCCGCCGGAGACGCAAACCCGAGCCGTTCCGCCGTGTCTGGCCTCGCCGGCGTCGAGTCGCTGGCGAGTTTGACTCGTTTGACCACGGTTGACCACTGGTTTGACCTTCCCTGACATGTGGACCCCGCCCTGCTAACAGCCTGGTTAGGGTTAGTTTAGCACTAACTAACTCAGTTAGTCGACCGAGTCACTGACCAGTGGGTCCCCAGGTCAGGTTTGACCTGGACGGCGCCTTTGACCTGCTGACGTCACCCTGATGTCAGGCTGACGCAGTAATTTATTTTCTGGATTTATTTTTATACAAGAAATTCCAAAAAATGCCCAAAAACTTCTAAAATTCATAGAAATTTAACCGTAACTCCAAATGAAATAAATTATATATGAAAAATGATCAAAAAAATCCAATCTTTCCATCTGTACTATTTCTATGCATGTTAGAATAACTTATAGCTGCTGTTTAGCACAATTCATATAAATGGCATTTGAATAATCACATATGGAGTTTGAATTTGAATCTTGTATTCAAACCAACTTCATTTAACCTGCTGCTAGTTGCATTAGCTCAAACCACAGCATATTGCCATGTCATGATCATGCATCATATTGTGAATTGCATTGATTGTGTTTCTTCTTTGTTTGTCGGTGTTTGTCCCCTCTCGGTAGACGATGTTCCGACGTTGTGATCGTTGACACTGATGAAGACTCAATGCTATCTTCAGAAGTGCCAGGCAAGCAAAACCCCCTTGTTCATTCCGATATAATCCCACTCTCTCGCTCCTGCTCTCTTTTAATGCATTAGGAGAACAACGAGTCATTTGTTACTTGCTGCGGTAGCTGGACCCCTTTATCCTCTGCATGACCTGTCATTGCCACAGTAAATAGATGAAACCCACTAGTATGAGTAGGAGTTGTTTGAGCCCTGCTGTGCCTACTCATTCATGCTTGTTTGTCATGCCTGCTACTGCTTAGAGTTGAGTCAGGTCTGATTCATCGGGGGGAATCAGAGGTGTGTGAACATGTCGTACTGTGTGTGAGCTAAGTGTGTGAACACGATTTGGTAAAGGTAGCGGTGAGAGGCCATGTAGGAGCACATGGTGGGTTATCTCATTGCAGCCGTCCTCAGGAACTGAGTTTTGTGTTTGTGATCCATGATTCAGCTACTACCACGCATTGGGCCCGAAACCAATGGACCCTCTCGGCTTCTTATTCACCCTAGTCCTCTGTCCAGGAGTTGCAAGTAGTTTCTGGTGTTTGTATCCTACTGGAGGCCGTGGACAGCGCTGACCGTAGGGGTGGGCTGTGATGCGGTAGGTACATGGCCGGGAATACCGGGCACCCGTTAGGTGTCACGGAACCCTGTACACATCGTTCGGGGCCATATGGGAAACCTCGGCCGGACTCCCTGCGGACGGAACCTGGATAGGCGATAAACCTGGACTAGAGACTTAGGTGTTTATGTAGGTCGTGGCCGACACCCACGTTGGGCTTCCGCTTGAAGGTTGCCGAGTACATGTCGTGTAAACGGCGGTAAGTGGTGAGAGCGTGTGTGAAGAAGTACACCCCTGCAGGGTTAACATCATCTATTCGAATAGCCGTGTCCGCAGAAAAGGACTTCTGGGTTGCCTGTACAGTTCATAGACAAGTGAAAGTGGATACTTTAAAATGCGCAAGATAAGCATGAGTGCTATGGATGGCGCTCTCGTAGGGAGACGGGAGTGGATCCATAGTGGTGTATTGGTTGGTGAATATGTGGACTCGTGTGCGCCACCTCAAAAGAGTTACTTGCAGTCGTAGTTCAGGATAGCCACCGAGTCAAAGCTGGTTTGCTGCAGTTAAACCCCACCATCCCCTTGTTGATAATGATGCATATGTAGTTAGTTCTGATGTAAGTCTTGCTGGGTACATTTGTACTCACGTTTGCCTATTTTATGTTTTTGCAGAGAGACTTCAGTCTCACTAGTAATTCCGCGTGGACTTCGACGTTTAGCTTGTTACCTCAGCTACGTTCTTGTGCCCTCGGCAGGATCTGGTAGATAGTCAGGCTTCTCAGCCTTTTTCATTTATAGATGTCTGTACTCAGACATGATAGCTTCCGCTTGTGTTTTGACTTGTATGCTCTGAATGTTGGGTCATGAGACCTATGTTTGTAATATCTCGCTCCTCGGAGCCTAATGAATAAATACTTGAGTCGTAGAGTCATGTTGTGATGCCATGTTGTATTTGCACATATCGTGCATATTGTGTGTATGTTATTGAAATGCTTGGTATGTGTGGAATCTGACTATCTAGTTGTTATTCCTTAGTAGCCCCTCTTACCGGGAAATGTCTCCTAGTGTTTCCACTGAGCCATGGTAGCTTGCTACTGCTCCGGAACACTTAGGCTGGCCGGCATGTGTCCTTCTTCGTTCCTGTGTCTGTCCCTTCGGGGAAATGTCACGCGATGAATACCGGAGTCCTGTAGCCCGCTACAGCCCGGTTCACCGGAGTCCTGCTAGCCCAGTGCTACAGCCTGGATTCACTCGCTGATGACCGACACGTTAGATGCTGGGTCATGGATGCCTGTCCTTGTAGGTTTGTGCCACTTTGGGTTTACGACTAGCCGTGTCAGCCCGGGCTCCTTATCATATGGATGCTAGCGACACTATCATATACCTGTGCCAAAAGGCGCAAACGGTCCTGGGAAAAGGTAAGGCGACACCCGTGGGAATACCGTGCGTGAGGCCGCAAAGTGATATGAGGTGTTACATGCTAGATCGATGTGGCATCGAGTCGCGGTCCTGACAGGGGGGGGGGGTTGGGGGTTTCGTATATTGTGTTAGCTCCCTAATAGAGATGAGTGTCCTCTCTTATCTCTGTGCTTGGTCGACGCTACGCATAGACTCGACATGCTAGCTAGCTAGTAAGCAAATGAAGGAAACCATTAAGTACAGAAGATCGTCATGAACATATACACAGAGAGAAGTGATCGACCTCTCCTTCTCCGATAGATTGGCCGAACAACAAGTTTTCATATATTTATCCGACGCTACTAGCTACACACACACACACACACACACACACACACACATATATATATATATATATAATATATATATAAGATCTCTTACGTCCCCTAACATCTGAACTCAACTTCCACATGGTATTCTCCGTGTTTGTCGATGTCGTGGTCAAGAAAAATCCCGCCAATTCCTCTTGAATTGCTCGTGTGCGATCTTGTGGTAGGAGTTCATCCCGCATCTGCCACATCTAATTTCAAGAAGGGGGTCAACACATATATATGAATGAAACTCAACACAAATGATGGTAATAAAATAAAATTGTGAATATCATTGCTTACGCACTTCATATTGTTGTTTAGAGTGGCCCCGCTCACAGGTGGTGTGGTGGATGAACTCGCAAATGTAGTATCCACACAAATCATTCCCGGGTTCCTGCCACAACCACTTTACAAGAAATAGAGGTCAATCAAACTGATAAGGAAGCATGCTAAGTGGTATTGATGAAAATAGCTAGAATCAATGGGAGATGCGCGGAACTAGCTAGTAGCTAGTACTTACTTTCGGGTGTTCAAATCGCAGTTGCACCGGCAGTCCCGGAGCTTGTGTGGTGAACTTTTTCCAAACCCTGCCAGGCAAAGAAAACAATTACTTGATATTAGGAAATGAACAAAGTTGCCGATATGGTGCGATAATGATCGATTGAACTTACTTATCGAGAATTTTAGTCATGGTCGCATACTCCTCCGGATTTTTTTATTTGGAGTCTATGACGGTTATTAGTCCCTGCTCAAGCTTAATCTCTTGCAAAAATAAAGTGGAAACTGCGCATGCATGCATAACTCATCAATTACATTACTATAACCTCCAGTAATAAGGGAAACCGAATATGCACAAGACAGTAACACTCACTTGTAATCGTAAGGAAAGAGTATTGTAGCTTTGTTTTGATTTCGAAGTAACGATGCGAGCAACTTGGCCTCGGTTTCTCTGGCATCATGTTTAACACTCCATTCATCCATGAGATTTGTGTTAATGAACCCAATATCACCTACTTGTCTTTTCTTCAATTCGGCGATCTTCAATCTGCATAATATAGTGAGGATAATTATATATACATGCAATGAAAAAGCTGAGCTATATATAGAGACTTAACTAATTACAGAGAAGTAGTACTTACAGACAGTAGTAAGTGATGATTGTTTTATCGAGGGCCTTTTCATTGAAAAACTGGAAGAACTCCTCATATGGAACTAAGAACACATCAATCCCAACGAGGTCGTGCTCCTCTTTAACCGATAGCGACAAAGTATTTTTCCCAGACTTCCTGCAGATGTCCATGTACCAATCATGGAATCTTCGCATCATCGTTGTTAGGGAAGTACCAGGTCTGATGAGAGGCTTCCCGTGCTCAAATCTTAATGTGTCCACCTCCATTGTTCCAAACCGATAGCGGCAAAGTATTTTTCCCAGACTTCCTGCAGATGTCCATGTACCAATCATGGAATCTTCGCATCATCGTTGTTAGGGAAGTACCAGGTCTGATGAGAGGCTTCCCGTGCTCAAATCTTAATGTGTCCACCTCCATTGTTCCAAAAATTATTGCATCCTCATCGGTCATGTAATCTCTAGGATTGGTACCGGGCAGCAACCTCGGAAGATTAACGACGATATCGCTAGACACATTGAGCGGGGGGCATGATTGCTTCGCTTGTTCGCCGAGCTGGGGAATTTGTTTCCCTTTTATTTGTTCTACTAGCCTCCCGCCTCTGGCTGTACTGCTAGACACCGGAGCAGCCGAAGCGGTTGCGGCTGTCTTCTTTCATTGCTGAAGAGGTGAAGCAGCTGGAGGCGGACTGCTACGATGCTCCTGAGCAGCCTGAGCGGCAGCGTCTGTGTTCTTCCATTGATTATGAGGCGGCGAAGGAGGAGGCGGGCTGCTTGGACGCGCCGGAGCAGGCGGACAAGGAGGTGGAGTACTGCCGCCCTCACGCGCCGGAGCAGGAGGCGGGCTGCTCAGACGCGCCGGAGCAGGCGGAGAAGGAGGCGGAGTACTGCTGCCCTCACGCACCGGAGCAGGAGGCGGAGTGCCCTGATCACTCGCCGGAAGAGGAGGAGGAGGCGGAGTGCCTAGCTGACTAGCAAGAGCCGTGAAGTTCAAAAGCTTGATGTGCTCCTTCCGCCATAGACACGAAGTATGCATAGCAAGACCCAGCCGAGTCTCCCCATCACCTTTAGGTTGGTAAAGCTCGAGCTCCTCAAATCCCTCTATTATTTCGTCCACCATCACAACAACATAGCCTCATGGAATCGTACTGCAGTGAAAAGTTGCTCCGGGTGAAGGAGGGAACACAGAGCCGACAGCCGCCTTGACTTTGAGTTGAAGCCATTGCATCATAATGTGGCACTGGTGTGAATCCGTGATAAAATCCACGGAGTAGCTAGGACCCGTCAAGTCAGGCTGCTGAACGAGCTCTGTGGAAGCCACGCTGCTTCTCCGTTGAGATGGCGGGGTAGCTTCTAGGGTAGCATCTTGGGCAGGATCTCGCAGCTACTGGTTCTCAACATCTCGTTCCTCTAGCTTTCTTATCCTTGCCTTAAGCTCCTGAAGTTCGCTTTGCTCCACTTTCCTCCTCCTCTCTTGGGTTTTGTAACCGCCTGCATCGGGAAACCCAACCTTCCATGCAACGGAGCCTAGCGTGCCTCGTGTTCGTCCAGGGTGCTCAGGATTCCCGAGGGCCCTTGTGAGCTTGTCGTTCTCTCTGTCGAGAACAAACTTCCCTTCCCGCACTTTGTTGATTGCTTTCCGAAGCTTCATGACGGGTGTTGCACATTGCTCGTCCGTCCAGCAGCACTTCCCTGTTTCAGGGTCCAATGTTCCACCAGCCCCGAAGAACCAAGTCCTACAACGGTCTGGCCAGTGCAATGTCTCTGGTTCGACCCCTTTAGCAATCAGGTCCTGCTCAGCCTTGTCCCACAACGGTCGGGCTTTGAGGTAGCCACCTGACCCCATGCGATGGTAATGCTCCTTCTTTGCAGCATTTATCTTGTTAGTCGCTGACATCTTCTTACTCCTCTCCGATGTCTTGTTGGCCACAAATGCGGGTCAGTGATCTCTTATCTTATCAAATTGGCCGGTAAATTCTGGTGTCTTGTCTTGGTCGACATACTTTGTTTTCAACTCATTCTTCCACCTCCTGAATAGATCTGCCATCTTTTTGAGAGCATGGGACTTGATCAATGGCTCTATAACTGGATTCTCCGGACCCTCCTCTTCCAGTAGGGTGAAATTTACCTTCAACACTTTCCAAAGATCTTCTTTCTGTCTATCTTTGACAAAAGAAACTTGAAGAAGCTCTTCCTTCTTGGGCTCATTCCATAGCTCGACGCTGATCGGGATCATGTCCCTAACAAGAACCCCGCACTGAGAAGAGAATGCTTCCTTGGTCCAGAGGGTTTTAATCAGTTGGCCATCGCGCGCGATTTCTGTGATTGTGAACCTTTCATCCGAGCGCAACTTTTTCTTCAGGCCTCGTTTCTTTACTGAAGTATTGCTTGATCCGGAGGGCTATATAAAAGAAGAAAGAAGAGTTAATATATGTACATACCAAAACAATTAATGCGTCAGTTAGCTAGTCAACACATGCTTAATATATATATATATATATATACACACACCTCGCCGGACTTTGCAACAGCTGTTCCCGACTCCGTTCGGTCACCGGAGCTGTCATCACGGTCACCAGAGCCACCATCACGATCATGACCCTCCTCCATTGTTTGATCACCGCAGCCTGCTTCCTCTCCTTGCAGACCTTCTTCGATGTCATTGAGAAACGACAAGACTACATCACCTCCATCGCGGATTATGTCCGCCAATATCTCTTCTTGATCGAAGTCTCTTTGATGATCCATAGTTTCTGCAAATATTACAACATGACAATTAATATACAAACATGGGAGATGGATATATATTGACCCCCCACTTCATGTCGAAGTTATCAGAGAGGGGGTATATCGACAACGACGACATATACATATAGTTTCAAAGGATTCAACAAAACCATGTCTTCATCATTAGGCGAAAGTAAGAGGCGCATGATGGTACGAAGCTCTCCAAAGTTATTTTGGAATGGAATCCCAGATAGGATAATTCGCTTTTTGGTACAAAGTACAGCAAGAGCCTTTGGAAGGCCTTTACTGAAATTCGTACGAAAGGGCGGATTGTCCTATCCGGGACTCCATTCCAAAACAACTTTGGAGAACTTCGTACCATCATGCCCCGGTTACTTCCGGCTAATGATGAAGCCATGGATTTCTTCAATACTTTGACACTATGCCACCTCTCGACCCCTCGGCGATCCTCGACCCCTCGATCCCTTGATACGTCCATTTTGCATCATGCTTTTATATCATTAGTTATTGCATTATGGGCTGTTATTACACATTATATCTCAATACTTATGGCTATTCTCTCTTATTTTACAAGGTTTACCATGAAGAGGGGGAATGCAGGCAGCTGGAATTCTGACTGGAAAAGGAGCAAACGTTGGAAACCTATTCTGCACAACCCCAAAAGTCCTAAAACTCCACGAAACAACTTTTTGGAATTAATAAGAATTTCTGAGCGAAAGAAATACACCAGGGGGCCCACACCTTGTCCAGGAGACAAGGCGCGCGCCCCTATCTCCCGGGACCCCAGGTGGGCCTCCGGTGTCCATCTTCTGCTATATCATCGCTTTTACCCTGAAAAAAAATCGGGGGCAAGCTTACGGGACGAAACTCCGCCTCCACGAGGCGGAACCTTGGCGGAACCAATCTAGGGCTCTGGCAGAGCTGTTCTGGTGGGGACACTTCCCTCCGGGTGGGGGAAATCATCACGAACTTCATCACCAACGATCCTCTCATCGGGAGGGGGTCAATCTCCATCAACATCTTCACCAGCACCATCTCGTCTCAAACCCTAGTTCATCTCTTGTATCCAATCTTGTATCCAAAACCACAAATTGGTACCTGTGGGTTGCTAGTAGTGTTGATTACTGCTTGTAGTTGATACTTATTGGTTTACTTGGTGGAAGATCATATGTTCAGATCCTTAATGCATATTATTACGCCTCTGATTATGAACATGAATATGCTTTGTGAGTAGTTACGTTTGTTCCTGAGGACATGGGTGAAGTCTTGCTATTAGTAGTCATGTGAATTTGGTATTCGTTCGATATTTTGATGAGATGTATGTTGTCTTCTCCTCTAGTGGTGTCATGTGAACGTCGATTACATGACACTTCACCATTATTGGGCCTAGAGGAGGGCATAGGAAAGTAATAAGTAGATGATGGGTTGCTAGAGTGACAGAAGCTTTAAACCCTAGTTTATGCTTTGCTTCGTTAGGGGCTGATTTGGATCCACATGTTTCCTGCTATGGTTAGGTTTACCTTAATACTTTTGTTGTAGTTGCGGATGCTTGCAATAGGGGTTAATCATAAGTGGGATGCTTGTCCAAGTAAGGGCAGTACCCAAGCACCGGTCCACCCACATATCAAATTATCAAAGTACCGAACACGAATCATATGAGCGTGATGAAAACTAGCTTGACGATAATTCCCATGTGTCCTCGAGAGCTCCTTTATCATTATTAGAAATTGTCCAGGCTTATCCTTTGCTACATAAAGGATTGGTCCACCTTGCTGCACTTTATTTACTTTGTTTACTTGTTACTTGTTACCATTTATCTTATCACAAAACTATCTATCACCTACAATTTCAGTGCTTGCAGAAAACCTTACTGAAAACCGCTTATCATTTCCTTCTGCTCCTCGTTGGGTTTGACACTCTTACTTATCAAAAGGACTATGATAGATCCCCTACACTTGTGGGTCATCAAGACTCTTTTTTGGCGCCGTTGCCAGGGAGTGTAGCGCTTTTGGTGAGTGGAACTTGGTAAGGAAACATTTATACAGTGAGCTGAAATTTTCTGTTACTTGGCACTATGGAAACTAATCCTTTGAGGGGCTTGTTTGGGGCATCTTCGCCCCAACCAGAAGAGCAAAGAGTTTCTCCTCAACCCACTGAAATTTATGAAAATATTTATTTTGAGATCCCTTCGGGTATGATAGAGAATTTGCTAGCTAATCCATTTGCAGGAGATGGAACGTTGCATCCCGATTTACACCTTATCTTTGTGGATGAAGTTTGTGGATTATTTAAGCTTGCAGGTATCCCCGATGATGTTGTCAAAAGGAAGGTCTTCCCTTTATCTTTGAGGGGAGATGCATTGACATGGTTTAGGCTATGTGATGATACGGGATCTCGGAATTATAAGCGATTGAAGTTGGAATTTCACCAGAAGTTCTATCCTATGCATCTTGTTCATCGTGATCGTAATTACATATATAATTTCTGGCCTCGCGAAGGAGAAAGCATCGCTCAAGCTTGGGGGAGTCTTAAGTCAATGTTATATTCATGCCCCAATCATGAGCTCTCTCGGGAAATGATTATTCAAAAATTTTATGCTTGGCTTTCTCTTGATAATCACAACCTGCTCGATACTTCCTGTGTTGGTTCTTATATGCTGAAGACTATTGATTTCAAATGGGACTTATTGGAAAGAATTAAACACAATTCCGAAGATTGGGGTTCCAATGATGGTAAGGAGTCAGGTATGACACCTACGTTCGATTGTGTTAAATCTTTTATGGATATCGATGTTTTTCATGGATTTAGCGCTAAGTATGGACTTGACTCTGAGATAGTAGCTTCTTTCTGTGAATCTTTTGCTACTCACGTTGATATCCCTAAAGAGAAGTGGTTTAAATATAATCCTCCTGTTGAAGTGAAAGTAGTTGCACCTATTACAGTCGAAGAAAAGACTATTACCTATAGTGATCCTATTGTTCCTACTACGTATGTTGAAAAACCTCCTTTTCCTGTTAGGATAAAGGATCATGCTAAAGCTTCAACTGTTGTTCATAAGAGTAATATTAGGACTTATACACCTCCTGAGCAAATTAATGTTGAACATAGTATTGCTATGGTTAAAGATCTCTTGGATGACGATTTAGATGGGCATGTTATTTATTTCTATGGTGAGACTGCTAATATTGCTAGGCCAGATACTAAGACACGTAGACCTGTCGTAGGCATGCCTGTTATTTCTGTTAAAATAGGAGATCATTGTTATCATGGCTTATGTGATATGGGTGCTAGTGCTAGCGCTATACCTTATTCCTTATATCAAGAAATTATGCATGACATTGCACCCATTGAATTAGAAGACATTGATGTCACTATTAAGCCTGCTAATAGGGATACCATTAAACCCTTTGAGATTGTTAGAGATGTTGAAGTTTTGTGTGGGAAGGTTAAATACCCTGCTGATTTCCTTGTTCTTGGTTCCCCACAAGATGACTTTTGTCCCATTATTTTTGGTAGACCCTTCTGGAATACAGCTAGTGCTAAGATTAATTCTGAAAAGAATATTATCATTGTTGGCATAGACGGTATGTCTCATGAGTTTAATTTCGCTAAGTTTAGTAGACAACCTCGTGAAAGGGAACCACCTAGTAAGGATGAAATTATTGGTCTTGCTTCCATTGCTGTTCCTCCAACTGATCCGTTAGAACAATACTTGCTAGACCATGAAAACGATATGTTTATGAAGGAAAGAGAGGAAATAGATGAAGTGTTCCTTATACAGGAACCTATGCTGAAACATAACCTTCCCGTTGAAATTCTTGGGATCCCCCTCCACCCAAGGGTGATCCCGTGTTTGAACTCAAACCTTTACCTGACAATCTTAAGTATGCTTATCTTGATGAAAAAGAAATATATCCTGTTATTATTAGTGCTAAACTTTCAGAGAAAGAACAAGAAAGATTATTGAAAACTCTGAAGAAGCACCAAGCAGCTATTGGATATACTCTGTATGATCTTAAGGGCGTTAGTCCCACGTTATGTCAACACAAAATTAGATTGGAGGACGATGTAAAACCAGTTAGAGATCCTCAAAGACGATTAAATCCCAAGATGAAGGAAGTGGTAAGAAAGGAGATATTAAAGCTCCTTGAGGCAGGTATTATTTATCCCGTTGCTGATAGTGAATGGGTAAGCCCTATCCATTGTGTTCCTAAAAAGGGAGGTATTACCGTTGTTCCCAATGATAGAGATGAATTGAACCCACAGAGAATTATTACAGGGTATAGGATGGTAATTGATTTTCGTAAGTTAAATAAAGCTACTAAGAAAGATCATTACCCCTTACCTTTTATTGATCAAATGCTCGAAAGACTATCTAAACACACACATTTCTGCTTTTTAGATGGTTATTCTGGTTTCTCTCAGATACCTGTGTCAGCGAAGGATCAATCTAAAACTACTTTTACTTGCCCTTTTGGTACTTTTGCTTATAGACGTATGCCTTTTGGTTTATGTAATGCACCCGCTACCTTTCAAAGATGTATGATGGCTATATTCTCTGATTTTTGTGAAAATATTTGTGAGGTATTCATGGATGATTTCTCCGTCTATGGATCCTATTTTGATGATTGTTTGAGCAACCTTGATCGAGTTTTGCAGAGATGCAAAGACACTAGTCTCGTCCTGAATTGGGAAAAGTGTCAGTTTATGGTTAACGAAGGCATTGTCTTGGGGCATAAGATCTCCGAGAGAGGTATTGAAGTTGATAAAGCCAAAGTTGATGCTATTGAAAAGATGCCATGTCCCAAGGACATAAAAGGTATAAGAAGTTTCCTTGGTCACGCCGGTTTCTATAGGAGGTTCATTAAGGACTTTTCTAAAATCTCTAGGCCTCTTACTAATTTATTGGAAAAAGATATTCCTTTTGTCTTTGATGATGATTGCGTTGAAGCATTTGAAATACTTCAGAAAGCTTTGATCACTGCACCTATTGTCCAGCCACCTGATTGGAATTTACCTTTTGAAATTATGTGCGATGCTAGTGATTATGCTGTAGGTGCTGTTCTAGGGCAAAGAGTCGATAAGAAATTGAATGTTATCCAGTATGCTAGTAAGACTCTTGATACTGCCCAGAGAAATTATGCTACTACTGAAAAAGAATTCTTAGCAGTTGTGTTTGCATGTGATAAGTTTAGACCTTATATTTTTGATTCCAAAGTTACTATTCACACTGATCATGCTGCTATTAAATATCTTATGGAAAATAAAGATGCTAAGCATAGACTCATTAGATGGGTTCTCTTGCTCCAAGAATTTGACTTGCATATTATTGATAGAAAGGGAGCTGAGAACCCCGTTGCAGATAACTTGTCTAGGTTAGAGAATGTTCTTGATGACCCACTACCTATTAATGATAGCTTTCCTAATGAACAATTAGCGGTCGTTAATGCTTCTCATACTGCTCCTTGGTATGCTGATTATGCTAATTACATTGTTGCTAAATTTATACCGCCTAGTTTCACATACCAGCAAAAGAAAAAGTTCTTTTATGATTTAAGACATTACTTCTGGGATGACCCACACCTTTATAAAGAAGGAGTAGATGGTGTTATTAGACGTTGTGTGCCTGAGCATGAACAGGAACATATCCTACATAAGTGTCACTCTGAATCCTATGGAGGACACCACGCTGGAGATAAAACTGCACACAAGGTACTACAATCTTGTTTTTATTGGCCTACTCTCTTCAAAGATGCTCGTAAGTTTGTCTTATCTTGTGATGAATGCCAAAGAGTAGGTAACATTAGTAGACGTCAAGAAATGCCTATGAATTACTCTCTTGTTATTGAACCGTTTGATGTTTGGGGCTTTGATTATATGGGACCTTTTCCTGCCTCTAATGGTTATACTCATATTTTAGTTGCTGTTGATTACGTTACTAAGTGGGTAGAAGCTATTCCAACTAGTAGTGTTGATCATAACACTTCTATTAAAATGCTTAAAGAAGTTATTTTTCTGAGGTTTGGAGTCCCTAGATATCTTATGACTGATGGTGGTTCACATTTTATTCATGGTGCTTTCCGTAAGATGCTTGCTAAGTATGATGTCAATCATAGAATTGCATCTCCTTATCATCCGCAGTCTAGTGGTCAAGTAGAGTTGAGCAATAGAGAGGTCAAATTAATTTTGCAAAAGATTGTTAATAGATCTAGAAAGAATTGGTCCAAAAAACTTGATGATGCATTATGGGCCTATAGAACTGCATACAAAAATCCTATGGGTATGTCTCTGTATAAGATGGTTTATGGAAAAGAATGTCATTTTCCTCTTGAACTTGAACATAAAGCATATTAGGTTATTAAAGAGCTCAATTATGACTTCAAACTTGCTGGTGAGAAGAGGTTGTTTGATATTAGCTCACTTGATGAATGGAGAACCCAAGCTTATGAGAATGCCAAGCTATTCAAAGAAAAAGTCAAGCGCTGGCATGATAAAAGGATACAAAAGCGTGAATTTAACATAGGTGATTATGTGTTTAACTCTCGCTTGAGATTTTTTGCAGGCAAACTTCTCTCAAAATGGGAAGGTCCTCATGTTATCGAGGAGGTTTATTGTTCTGGTGCCATAAAAATCAACAACTTCGAAGGCACGAGTCCAAGGGTGGTAAACGGTCAAAGAATTAAACATTATATCTCAGGTAATCCTATCAATGTTGAAATTAATATTATTGAAACCGTAACCCCGGAGGAATACATAAGGGACACTTTCCAGAATGTTCCAGACTCCGAAAAGGAATAGGTATGTGGTACGGTAAGTAAACCGACTCCAAAACAACTCCAATGGCAATTTTTATCAGTTTTGGATTATTTAAGAATTTTAGGAAGAAAGAAGTAGTCCGAAAGGGACACGAGACTCCCACGACAGTGGAGGGCGCCCCCCCTTACTGGGCGCACCCACCTATCTCGTGGGCACCTCGTGTGGCTCCCGGACTCCCTTTTCTTGCATGTTACCTATTTTGGTCGGTAAAAAGTCATTATATATACTCCCGAAGGTTTCGACCACCGTATCACGCAAATATACTCTATTTTCATTTTGAGCTGTTTCCTGTTACAGATCTAGAGCACCATGGCGTCACCCTCCTTCAACAATGAAGATTAGGATGCTTGGCTATTGAAGATAGAGCTGAAAGGAGAAGAACCGGGAGAGATCAACAAGGATGAAGAGATCAAGAAGGCCATGGAGGTTCAAGCCCCGGTAGTGAAAGAAGAAGACATCCCTCAACCCCTAATTAACCTTTTTACTCCAACTGAGATTGAACCTTTCTAGATGATTGAGTTAGCTCGCATACAAAATAAGTATCTCACACAGGAGAATATTTTATTGAAGGATCATATCGCTGGACTCAAGGGCATTATCCGCAAGTTGGAGGAGCTTTTACGCTCGATGTGCGATTATCCACCATCATCATCACCACCTCCATCACCTATGAGGACATAATCACATGGGTATGGGTACTCCCCTTGGCAACCGCCAAGCTTGGGGGAGGTGCCCCGGTATCGTATCACCACCACACTCCTATCTTTACCGCTTTATTTAGTTTGATCCTTTTAATAGTTTGATCTAGTACATTGAAGTTTTGATATCAAGTAGTTTGAGTTTTGCTTTATGATCTCTTTTTGTATTCGAGTCCGCGAGCTATCTATAATAAAGATTATTGTTGAGTCAAGGGCTTTTCTATGTTGCTATGATCTTGAGAAAGTAGAAAGAATAAAAGAGTTCATATTCATCTTATGGATACTGATAACTTCACACATAGACAGTATGATGCATAAAGGTTGTTGAGAGTTGATAAACGTAGTTTTGGTCATCGTTGCAATTAATAGGAAGTAATAAAGGAAGAGAGGTTCACATATAAATACACTATCTTGGACATCTTTTATGATTGTGAGCACTCATTAAGTATGACATGCTAAAAGAGTTGACGATGGACAAGGAAGACAACGCAATGGTTTATGTTTTCTCACATCTCAGTTAAAGTATGTTGTCATTGACCTTCCGAACATGTTGAGCTTGCCTTTCCACCTCATGCTAGCCAAATTCCTAGCACCAAGTAGAGATACTACTTGTGCTTCCAAATACCCTTAAACCCAGTTTTGCCATGAGAGTCCACCATATCTACCTATGGATTGAGTAAGATCCTTCAAGTAAGTTGTCATCGGTGCAAGCAATAAATTGCTCCCTAAATATGCATGACTTATTAGCGCGGAGAAAATAAGCTTTATACGATCTTGTTATGGAAGCAATAAAAGCGACGAACTGCATAATAAAGGTCCATACACAAGTGACATATAAAGTGACGTTCTTTCGTACTAAGATTTTGTGTATCCAACCCTAAAAGCGCATGACAACCTCTGCTTCCCTTTGTGAAGGGCCTATCTTTTACTTCATGTTCTTACTTTATGCTTTTATTTTGTGCTTGAGTCAAGGTGATCTTCACCTTTCCCTTTTTCATTTTATCCTTTGGCAAGCTCCTTGTGTTTGAAAGATCATGATATACATATCCGATTGGATGTTTGTTAGCATGGGCTATTATTGTTGACATCACCTAAAGGTGAATACGTTGGGAGGCAACACAATAAGCCCCTATCTTTCTCAGTGTACGTCTGAAACTCTATAACCACAAGTATTGCGTGAGTGTTAGCAATTGTAGAAGACTATATGATAGTTGAGTATGTGGACTTGCTGAAAAGCTCTATTGTTGACTCTTTCTGATGTTATGATAAATTGCGATTGCTTCAATGACTGAGATTATAGTTTGTTAGTTCTTAATGAAGTTTGTGAACCATACTTGATATTGTGAATTGATTGTTACTTGATCATAAGAAATTATATAATGGAATATATACATGTTGCTGTTAGAAGAATGATCATGATGCCCTCATGTCCGTATTTTATTTTTATCGACACCTCTATCTCTAAACATGTGGACATATTTTTCGATTTCGGCTTCCGCTTCAGGACAAGCGAGGTCTAAGCTTGGGGGAGTTGATACGTCCATTTTGGATCATGCTTTTATATCAATATTTATTGCATTATGGGCTGTTATTACACATTATATCTCAATACTTATGGCTATTCTCTCTTATTTTACAAGGTTTACCATGAAGAGGGGGAATGTCGGCAGCTGGAATTCTAGCTGGAAAAGGAGCAAACTTTGGAAACCTATTCTGCACAACCCCCAAAGACCTGAAACTCCACGAGACAACCTTTTGGAATTAATAAGAATTTCTGAGTGAAAGAAATAAACCAGGGGGGCCACACCCTGTCCAGGAGACAGCCCCCCCTATAGGGCGCGCCCCCTATCTCCAGGGCCCCCTGGTTGGCCTCCGGTGTCCATCTTCTGCTATATCATCGCTTTTATCCTAAAAAAATCGGGGGCAAGCTTACACGAAACTCCGTCGCCACGAGGCGGAACCTTGGCGGAACCAATCTAGGGCTCTGGCAGAGCTGTTCTGCCGGGGACACTTCCCTCCGGGAGGGGGAAATCATCCCGAACGTCATCACCAACGATCCTCTCATCGGGAGGGGGTCAATCTCCATCAACATCTTCACCAGCACCATCTCCTCTCAAACCCTAGTTCATCTCTTGTATCCAATCTTGTATCCAAAACCACAAATTGGTACCTGTGGGTTGCTAGTAGTGTTGATTACTCCTTGTAGTTGATAATTATTGGTTTACTTGGTGGAAGATCATATGTTCAGATCCTTAATGCGTATTATTACACGTCTGATTATGAACATGAATATGCTTTGTGAGTAGTTACGTTTGTTCCTGAGGACATGGGTGAAGTCTTGCTATTAGTAGTCATGTGAACTTGGTATTCGTTCGATATTTTGATGAGATGTATGTTGTCTTCTCCTCTAGTGGTGTCATGTGAACATCGACTACATGACACTTCACCATTATTGGGCCTAGAGGAGGGCATAGGGAAGTAATAAGTAGATGATGGGTTGCTAGAGTGACAGAAGCTTAAACCCTAGTTTATGCGTTGCTTCGTTAGGGGCTGATTTGGATCCACATGTTTCATGCTATGGTTAGGTTTACCTTAATACTTTTGTTGTAGTTGCGAATACTTGCAATAGGGGTTAATCATAAGTGGGATGCTTGTCCAAGTAAGGGCAGTACCCAAGCACCGGTCCACCCACATATCAAATTATCAAAGTACCGAACGCGAATCATATGAGCGTGATGAAAACTAGCTTGACGATAATTCCCATGTGTCCTCGGGAGCTCCTTTATCATTATTAGAAATTTTCCAGGCTTATACTTTGCTACATAAAAGATTGGGCCACCTTGCTGCACTTTATTTACTTTGTTTACTTGTTACTCATGACCATTTATCTTATCACAAAACTATCTATCACCTACAATTTCAGTGGTTGCAGAAAACCGTACTGAAAACCGCTTATCATTTCCTTCTGCTCCTTGTTGGGTTCGACACTCTTACTTATCAAAAGTAATATGATAGATCCCCTACACTTGCGGGTCATCACCCCTCGACGACCCTCGACCCTCGACCCCTCGGCGACCCTCGACCCAGCCTCTACGCTAGTTCACGACCCTCAACCGCTCGGTGATCCACGACCCTCTATCCTAGTTCCCGACCCTCGACCCCCTCATGTCACGTTTGTCTAGTGTCAAAGGATTCAACAAAACCATGTCTTCATCATTAGGCGAAAGTAACAAGCACATGATGGTACGAAGCTCTCCAAAGTTATTTTGGAACAGAATCCCAGATAGGATAATTCGCTTTCTGGTACAAAGTACAACAAGAGCCTTCAAAATATCACTATTTGGAAGGCTTGTGCTTAAATTCGTACAAAAAGGCAGATTATCCTATCTGGGACTCCGTTCCAGAATAACTTTGGATAACTTCATACCATCATGCCCCGGTTACTTCCAGCTAATGATGTAGCCATGGATTTCTTCAATACTTTGACACTAGGCCACCCTCTCGACCCCTTGGCGATCCTCGACCCCTTGGCGACGCTCGACCCTCTACCCTAGTTCACAACCCTCGACCGCTCGGCGATCCACAACCCTCTACCCTAGTTCACGACCCTCGACCGATCGGCGGTCCACGACCCTCTACCCTAGTTCACGACCCTCGACCCCTCGGCAATCCTCGATACTCTTGTTCCCGATAAAAAGAAGAAGAAGAAGAAGAAGAAGAAAAGAGTAGAAGAACAAAAAAAGAGAACAAGAAGAAAAAAATAGGAGAAGAAGAAGGGAAAGAGGAGAAGAATAAAATATTTCTATTTTTTCTTCTTCTCCTCTATTCCTTCTTCTTCACCTTTTTTTTCTTCTACTTCCTCTTCTTTTTTTTCTCCTCTTCTTCTCCTTCTTCTTCTCCTTCTTCCTCTTATTATTTTCCTTTTTCCTCTCCTTCTTTTTCTTCTTAAATCAATATCTACTAACAACCTAAAATGCGCTAACCTAAATTGATATCTACTAATATCTTAAATAAAAAATTAATACATATATGAAAAAAACATATATGAACAAAAAAATGCTATGAACATTATATCCATACATACATAGCCACATCAATACATACCTATATCCACATACATATATACATTATATATATGAACAAAAAAAACCATCACATAAAAAATTGCATAAAAACTCATATACAGAGAGCCAGGGCGGCGGCGGCTCACAACAGGGGTGGCCAACGAGGGCGACGGCGTGGGCGGCAACATCCACGGCGGTGGGGGTGACGACGGTAATGACGAGGCACAGGGCCGCGGCCAGACGACGCGCTCGGGGGCGGGGTAGGGGTGGGGGCAGGGGCGTGTGGGCTCGGGGATGACGTTGGCGACGGCGATGACGAGGCACGTGCGAAGGCAGGGGCGCGGCCGACCGACGCGATCGGGGGCGGGGCAGGGGCAGCGGCGCGTGGGCTCGGGGACGATGTAGGTGACGGAAACGGCGACGATGAGGCACAGGCGACGATAGGGGCGGCGTGGCGACGGCGTCGGAGGTAGGCCGACGGGCGCGGGCGACTGTGTCAGCGGGAATGACACCTATGGGATCAACTGGGATCCCTACTACGGTTGTGGGGCGCGGGGTTGCGAGAAGAACAGGATCAACAGCCAGTTCAAGCACACGAATTGTTTACCTAGGTTCGGGCCGCAAGGATGCGTAATACCCTAGTAATGCTTTAGTGTCTATTTGAGTGTTCTTGGAGTTCTTGAGCAAGCTACCATGAGTAACTTGTCAAGAGGTCCGAATCCCTCTCCAGTATGCCTTGGCCCTCCTTTTATAGTCAAGGGGATTGCCATAGTGGCACACAGGAGGTGGCATCGGTGTACAGTGGCTAAGCTTATCGCTAGCCATTACGGGACAAGACGCATTTAATGCGCCCCTTAGGTGTCCCCCTCACTTTATCAGGGACGGAAACCAGCCCCAGTCCCGTCCGTTGCCGCCCCACCTCGGTTCGACACGCGTCCAGGCCAGCGGTGCACATGGCGCCATGTAGGCTGGCTGGCTGCTGAGGTGGTGCGGTGGTAGGGCCTTCACGAAGATTTGCATGCCACCACGTAGGCGCTCGCTAAGTTGGCCTGGAAGCCCCACATCGACATGCAGGTGCCTGCTAGCTGGTGGGCTGGCAGCTACATGGGAGCGGCGGTGGAACCTTGGTGGGCGTGGGCCTGGCTGTGGCCCCTTGGATGTCCTCGGCAAGGGCCTTGCCGGGGCCCCGACAAGGGTCTTACCGTGGCACTGTGGTCGTCCCCGGCAAGGTCTTGCCAGAGGTCTTGTGGATGCCTTCGACAAGGGTCTTGCCGAGGCTTGTCTTCTTCTGATCTTTGTCTTCACAAAGATCTTCATGCCACCATGGAGGCGCCTCCCGAGCCTTGGTCCCAATAAGGTTGGTGGTGTTGGAAATCTTGAGGCTCAAGGGTGGCGCACTCTGCTGGCATTGGGCAAGTTACCCCGGCAAGGCTCCTGCCGGAGCTGCAGAGTCTCCCCGGCAAGGTTCTTGCCAGGGGAGTTCACCTCGCCCTCTTGGCCTTTGTGCTCCTGGTCTTGGCATTGCTTTGACCATCTCGTGGCTTTGACTCCTCCCCCTGTCCTGCTAAGTGTGGCCGTGGGCGCGGCTCTGACTGCCCGTGCACAAGTAAGGGGTACAAAGGAGTGCCCCTACTTTAGTACACTGAGAGGAGCCCCTGGGCCTGGTCCACACATAAGCACAACGCGTTGTTGGGCTAGGCCCAAAACGGTGCACGGGCAGGCGGGCGGTTTTTATCGCAGTATTTTTTTCCGTCCGCTGCGCTTCCCCACAGCCCATGTTGAATGCGTGACGTGGGGATCATGCGCGGGGATGACCGAAGCATACTTGCGTCATTCCGTGGTGAAATAGTGAAGGGACGGCGTGCGTGTCCATTGGAAACCGCAAGGCCATCATTCCACGTCACCCACTACGCCTGCCCCTCACGCCACGTACACCGCATGCACGGTGCGAGGTGGGCGACTGGCGCATGGAATATGGGAGGGCGCGCGCGCGGGTCGACACCCACGCGCCTTCAATTGGGCGAGGAGGGCGGTCGACGGGCTCACCTGCTATCACCTTAATGGGCCGGACTGGTTGAGAGAGGCGGCCAGACCCCGACCCCACCCCTTTATAAGGAGGGGAGGGGGAGGGGCAGACCTCTCAATCTTTCGCCATCTGCCTCCTCTCTTCTGGGCTTCTTTTCCCTTTCCGCTATGACGAGAGGATGCGTCGGTGCCTCGACGGTGGCGTCGAGGGTCGCCGCCCATCAACGCCCCCCTTCCCAAGAGCTCGCGGTGGCAGAGCCATCCACAAGGGGAAGGGGGAGGGGGCGAGGCCGAGGTCGCCGTGGCGTTCGGTGAAGAGGAGGACGGGGCGGCGCGTCGGCCTCGCCTCCGCCAATGGTCCCTCCCCCGATGGAGGGCCACGTCGGGGATCGGTCCCGCAAGTTCTTCATCAGGCTGCGCCAGCGGACGCCTCGCCGTCTTCGTCTCCCCACTCCATTCGGCCGGGAGATGGAGCTCGACCCGCCGCAGATGCTGAGATTGCATATGAGGGGTTGTGGGAATACCAGCACGCAGATTGATGTCGACTTCCCAGCCCCTCATGTCATGTATCTCCGCCGCGGATGGAAGACCTTCGCTCGCATCCACAGCCTGGCGGCGGGGCTCGTTCTCTACTTCAAACTGATGAAGAATGACCTGATCTCCATCAAGGTCTTTGGAGACTTCGGGACTCGCCTAAAGTGATGCGTGGAGAGCTCCTCCGATGATGAAGATTCTTCCTGGAGTAGGAGTGATGAGGAAGACAGTGAGAGCGACAACAAGGGCGTCAGGCGGGAGGATGCCGGGTTCGACTAGGCACCGGACCCGCCGTCCCTGGGCGGTGACGGCAGCTGCAACATTTGCACCTGGCCCCCTCTCCCGATGGGGCCAGCTCCTTGAACTTCTCGGGGTCGCTTCCTTGGGCGGCTGGCGTAGGGAGGCCGGAGAAGGCGAAGAAGGCGGGTGGTGGGCCGTCAAGTCAAAATACGGTGGCATCGGGGCCTTCGTAGCGTATTACCGGCCCGCTGCCTCATCTTCCAGCTCTTCTCTTGGCACCATGATCACCAGCCCCCTTCCGGACGGCCGCATGGATGTTCTCTTGGTGTCTTCTGCTGCTCATGCCTCGCCTAGGCGCTCCTTTTGCCCCCTGCCATCTTGTTCCATTTCCTGAGGAGAGGAACAAGAAAGGGATTACGGGCATCTTATCTCTTTTTAGCTTGTAAGCCCACGAGCCTTAGTTGAATTTAAAACTTGTAATCCCCTTGCTCATGTTTACATTCTATATGATCTATACTTGTATGGGACGTATTAATGAAAAAGGGTGCTTGCCTGGTCCTTTTGTGTGTGAGCCAAGCCCATACCAAGGAACAATCCTTGTTATTCTCAATATAAACAACGTCACCCGGCAACAGGCCTTGCCGCTCCCTTACTCCATTCGGCCGCACTCACGCTTTCGGCGGAGGCAGGGGTGAAGTAGGGTTAGGCCCTATGCCTGTTTCCTTGCCGCCGCAGCTACAACCAGATTCTGCCCCAAGAAATGATTCTTTGGGTACATGAAAAAGGGGGGCACGGTAGCCTAGATACAAGACGAGGCTTCATACGCCCCTAGTTTCATACAGGAATGCAAAATGGGGGATGAAAAACTTATCTGAATATGTGGTCCCCCCCTAGCAACCTTAGCTTGCCGGGGTCGGATGCTTGTACTTTTAGCCCCTCGGCAAACTTGGCTTGCCGGGGCCGGAGCGGCAACTTGTTCTCCTTATTCCACATGGCTCAGCAGAGATGCTCATGTATCATGTGAACCAAAAAGGATGGAAAAGAACAGAGATACGCAGACTCGACCTCTATGCTAGGGGTTAGTCGCCGCTAAGCACTATCAACCCTAACCGAGGGAGAGACTCAATCTAGCATGCGTGCTATAACTTAGGGAGCCAGCGCGTCATTTATTTATGCTCAGGGTCTGCGCCTGGATTTGTACAGAGGGTTACGTGCCCTGTCGACAAGGCTCGTACAAAAGGTGGCTTGCCGGGAGGCCCGACAAGCCGCGCCTTATGGGTAAAACTTGCAAATATGTTTGATGTTCCAGGATTTGCTCACTGGAATGGCATCTTCGGTCTCTAGGCGGACTGCGCCGGGCCTGGTGACTCGTTTTATCCGATAAGGGCCTTCCCACTTTGGCGTCAACTTGTTGGAATTCTTGGCCAATTGAACGCGCCGAAGAACAAGGTCACCTTCCTCAAAGCTTCGGGCATGCTCCTTGCGGCTATGGTAGCGGCGCAAGGCTTGCTGATAGCGTGCTGCTCTCACAGCCACCCAAAGACGATCTTCCTCAAGGAGCATTGTGTCATCTTGCCACAATTGCACTTTGTTCTTAAGCCTCGCAGAACTTCGGCATTTGTTCTCTCTGCTTGGCCATTGCTTCGTGGGTGTGACACAAAAGCAAAACAAACCTTGCTGCTGAGATCCTCAATGTACTGCATGAAGGTGTGGCTTGTGAACTGCGTGACATTGTCGGTGATGATCCTGTTTGGCACACCAAAACAGAAAATTAGCCCCTTGAAGAACTTGATGGCTGACTGCTCTATCACCTTCCTCGCTGCTTCCACCTCAGGCCACTTTGTGAACTTGTCGATTGCGACATACAAGTACTCAAAGCCCCCGATAGCGCGAGGGAAAGGGCCCAGTATGTCGAGCCCCCAGACCGAGAATGGTCAGGAGAGAGGGATTGTTTGAAGGGCTTGAGCTGGCTGATGAAGCTTCTTTGAATGGAACTGACACGCTTCGCACTTGGTTACTAGTGTCATTGCATCTTGGAGGGTTGTGGGCCAGAAGAAGCCTTGCCGGAAAGCCTTGCTGGCAAGGGCCCTCGACCCTATGTGGGAGCCACATATGCCTCCATGTATCTCTGCCAACAACTTCGGTCCTTCCTCCTAGGGGATGCACTTCAACTTTACACCGTTCGATCTTTTTCTGTACAGAACATTGTCAATGACCTGGTACATGGCAGACCGATGGGCTACTTTCTCTGCTTCTTCCTGCTCCTTGGGAAGTTCCCCTGTCTGGAGGAATTATACTATGTGTTGCGCCCATGCCGGAGCCTGGGGCTCTATGTCAAGGACTAAAGGCATCTCCTCTGCCACGGGAGCAACTGTCTCTACGGCCATGGCCCGAGGCCCTGCTAGAGTCGGTTGCCCCATGGCAGGATCGGCGTCCACGGCAACATCTTTGCCAGCGGCTCCAAGGAGCTCGGTGGGGAAGTACTTGCTGGGGCCTGATTTCCTCCGCTTGCTCTGCTCTGTTGACGGTTCAACGGATGGTTGAGTTAACCGAAGCACAAAAGTACTTGGTTCCACAGGTAGCTTGAGGGCAGCACGCTTCGACAGGTAGTCGGTGATGTCGTTCTCCATTCGGGAGACATGCTCTGCCTGTATCCCGTCAAAGCGCTCCTCCAGTTTCCTCACTTCATCTACGTAAGCTTCCATCAATGGGCTTTGATAATCCTTGTTGACTTGCCTGATGACAAGCTATGAATCACCCCTGACGATGAGCTTTTTGACTCCGAGGTCTGTCGCGATCCTGAGACCGGCAAGCAATTCCTCGTATTCAGCAGTGTTATTCGTTGACATCTCCCTGGGAAAGTTCATCTAGATGACATACTTGAGGTGCTCTCTAGTGAGTGCGACAAGCAGCACGCCAGCACCGGCGCCTTGCGGCGAGAAAGCCTCATCAAAGTACATAATCCAGTTGCGACTTGTTTCCTTGGCGGGGAGAGTGGTCTCCTGGACCTCTTCGTCGGGCGTCGAGGTCCATTCCGCAATGAACTCCGCCAAAACTCTGCTCTGGATCGTCGAGGTACTTTCAAAGTTCACACCAAAATTTGACACCTCCAAGGCCCGTTCCACAATCCTCCCCATTGCATCTGGGTTATGCAGTATCTATTGCAACGGGAGGCGGGTGACAACGGTGATCTCGTGGGCTTGGAAGTAATGACACAACTTCCTCGAGGCCATAAGGAGGCCGAAGAGCAATTTCTGCAGACCAGAGTACCTTGACCTAGCCCCCTACAATAGGAAGCTGACAAAATAAACCGGGTGCTGCATCATCTTCTTCTTCTGCACCACTTCACCTGGTTGCGTAGGCCCTGTTTCGCTGGTATCAGACTCTGCCGAGTGCCCCACCCTGCCGGGACCGGGCCCTACCGGGGGGAGCTTTGGCTCATCATCCACCAAGCCCGCCATCACTACTGTCTCTTCATCGACCTCCCTCTGCGCCACTAGTGCAGCACTGACCATTTGATTCATCGCCGCTAGATACAGCAGCAACGACTCTTGCGGTTTAGGCGCAACTAGTATCGGCATGGAGCAGAGGTACTTCTTCGAATCCTGAAGTGCTGCCTCGGCCTCTGGGGTCCACTCCATTGGGCCCACCTTTTTCAAGATTTTGAAAAAGGGAAGGGCATGCTCAGCAGACTTGGAGATGAATCTGCTCATGGCGGCAATGCAGCCAGTGAGCCAACGCACATCCTTGATCCGCTTAGGTGCCTCAATCTGCTCGATGGCCTTGATCTTGTCGGGATTCGCCTCAATTCCCTGCTATGACACAAAGAACCCAAGAAGCTTCCCGGACGGCACGCCGAGAACACACTTCTCAGGGTTCAGCTTGAGGTTGATCTTGCGCAGATTTGTAAATGTTTCCTCCAAATCTTGCACAAGTGTTGCCTTGTCCTTGGTTTTGACCACTATGTCATCCATATAAGCTTCCATATTTCTATGTAGCTGGGGCTCAAAACCAATTTGGACTGCTCTCGCGAAGGTTGAGCCAGCACTCTTCAACTCGAAAGGAATTCGTAGAATGCAATGCATACCACATGGGGTGATGAATGTTGTCTTCTCCCCATCTTCTTTCGTCATGAAAATCTGATAGTATACTGAGTAGGCGTCGAGGAAAGACAACAGGTCACACCCGGTCGTGGATTCAACAATCTGGTTGATGCGCAGCAACGGGAAGGGGTCTTTTGGGAAAGCCTTATTGATATATGTGTAATCAATATACAGGCTCCACTTCCCATTCTCCTTGCGCACTACCATCGGATTGGCCAACCATGTCGGATGGAGTACTCCTCTCACCAAACCTGCTACTTCTAGCTTTCTGATCTCTTCCGTGATGAACTCCTGCCTCTCCAGAGCTTGCTTCCTGACCTTCTGCTTGACGGGCCGTGCGTGAGGACATACAGCAAGATGGTGCTCAATCACTTCCCTGGGAACGCCGGGGACGTCGGATGCTTGCCATGCAAACACATCGACATTTGCCCATAGGAAAGCTACGAGCTCGCCTTCCTATTTGCTATCAAGGGAGGAGCTTATGGTGAAAGCCCCTCCCGTGCCGTCCTCCTTGATGGACACCCTTTTGGTCTCTGGTGGTGTAGCTCTGGACTTCTTGCTCTTGCCGGTGGAGCTCTCTGGCACGTCCTCGACGGGAGCATAGCACTGCGAAGAGGTGCGCTTGCCGGAGTGGGTGCGAGAGGTCTTGCCGGTCTTCTTTCCTCCTGGGGTTTCAGCGGCAGGAGCAAGTGCCTTAGCGGCAGTCACTGCAACTGTCTGCCGGTAAAGTTGATCAGCGCAGATGAACGCATCTTTCTTTTCGGAGGGGACGGTGATGATGGTCATCGGCCCAGGCATCTTCAGCATGTTGTAGGCGTAATGTGACACCGCCATGAACTTGGCTAGTGTCGGGTGGCCGAGAATCCCGTTGTAAGGCAAGGGGATCTCGACTACGTTGAAGACAATCCTCTCCGTCATGTAATTCAACTCACTTCCAAATGTCACGGGCAGCATGACCTTTCCCTTCGGCTGGCTTCTTCCCAGGTTGACCCCTTGAAACATGCCCGTTTCTTCGAGGTCTCCATCAGGAATCTCCAGCCTTTTGATCACGACAGGTGAGATCAAGTTCAGACCGGCCCCGCTATCAACTAGCATTTTTGTCACCTTGAGGTTGCATATTGTTGGTGAGACCAACAACGGCAAGCACCCGACCACTGTTGTGCGATCAGGGTGGCCCTCGGTGTCAAAAATGATAGGCGTGCTGGAAAACTTCAGTGGCTTCCGAGTGTTGATCGATGGCTCCGCCACTGCAATCTCACGCGCCCACTGCTTGAGCTGGCGGTGAGAGATGTGCAGCGAGGCGCCACCGTCGACGCACATGGCCTCTGTTGCTTTCTGGAACTCATGGTCGCCGGACTCGTCATCCTCGTCACGATCATCGTCTTCCTGTTTCTTGTCACAGCCCTGGGCGGACCTCTCGTGTTGATTATCCTTGCCGCCGCAGCCCCCTTGGTCGTCACCTTTCTTGCTGGACCCTCCAGCACCGTCCTGGCCTTTCTCCTTGTCCCACCTCTCATACTCAGCCTTTTACTTCTTAGCAAGCAGCTCAACCTGTCGGCATTTTTGTAGATCATGGCCCTTGGTGTGGTGGATCTTGCAATACTGCTTGTCGGAGCTTCCCGGCTTGTCGGTAGCCGCCAAGGCCCGGCAAGTGGCACACCCGCAACCTCCTTGCCGGGGTCACTTACCTTGGCCTTCTTGGCAGTGCCGGTGTCATTGGATCCCTCAACGGCAAGCACAGTCTTGCCCTTGCACTTTCTGTTATGGTGCCGACCCTTCTTCGACGGGGCGGCGGTGTCGTCTGTGAAGTCGGTTTCCGCACCGGCGTCCTCGCCGGGGCACTTCCTCCCCTCCTTAGCCCGGGTGCACCTGTCGGCCAGAACATAGAGTTCGGCCACATCCTTGACCTTGTTCATCACCAGCTTTTCATGCATCTTGCGGTTGCGCACGTTCTGGTGGAACGCGCTGATCACAGCGGCGGGGTGAATGTCCAGGACGTTGTACTGCACCCGACTGAACCTCTAGATGTACTTGCGCAGGGTTTCCCCTTCCTTCTGGGGGATGATATGCAGATGACTTGCCTGGCCATGAGCTTGATGGCCTCCAGTGAAGGCGCCAACAAACTCATGACACAGATCCGACAAAGAAGAAATGGAATCCGCAGGCAAGTGCATCAACCATGACATGACATTGGGCTTAAGCGCCAATGGGAAGTAATTGGCAAGCAACTTGTCGTCTTGTGCTCCAGCATCCTGCATCGCGATGGTGTAGATGCTGAGGAACTCCCACGGGTGAATCTTGCCGTTGTACTTCTCACCAACATCGGGCTTGAACATGCAGTGGGAGGGCCACTGGAACTGTCGCAGCTCACGGGTAAAAGCAGGGCAACCCACCTCATAGGGTAGGCCACCGTAGACTCCCGGTGCCGGGTGGTCCTTAGTAGGCCCTGCCCGCCTATCCGACAGGTGGAGCGCATCGCGCCGGCGTTCAATGGTAGTTCGAGCATCTTCACGGGCTCGCTCCCGAAGAACTTGACGCAGATTGTGGTGGGTCCATGGATCGGATGACGCTATCAAAATATTTTCACAAGCATAATCACGATGGATCGACGCCCGCGATGGTTTGGGGAGGAGAGTGCACCGTGGCTGCACCACCTCCGGCCCTTCCTCCACTGGGATATGTTGGCTCGATGAAGCGTCAGCCTATGGGCTCCACTGGCCATGACTCATCTTTGTTGGCGATGCCAACGAGGCTCCAGACAGTGGCTCTCCACTCGTCGAGCTTCTCCGCAACAGGAGGAAAGTCAAGGAGCAGCTGCGCGCGTGGCAAGGCTTTGACTGGCGTGGCTGGCGGCGAGATCTGCGTAGACCGTGATGCGCTCTGACTTCTAACCACGTTAGAAGGAGCACTATCAGGGCCTCGCGGTTGCGTGACATTTTCGCCAGCGCCTCAGCGTGCATGCTAGCCTTCCTCGTCCTGCGAGTGATGCGCAGGGCTCTTCCCAGGGTGGTGCCCGGGGTCATCAACATGGTGGCGCTGCTCATCGCGCATGACTTGGGAGGAGCGTGCCATGGGTGCCGGCGTGGGTGTACTGGAGGTCGTCGCGCTGCCGGCCGGTAGCACAGCGATGCTCCTGGAGGGCCCTGTGCTGCCTGCTGCTACGTCTTGAGCTTGTGTTGGTTTTCCTTGAAGAGGAAAGGGTGATGCAGCAATAGTAACGTAAGTATTTCCCTCAGTTTTTGAGAACCAAGGTATCAATCCAGTAGGAGGCTCCTCACAAGTCCCACGCACCTACACAAACAAACAAAGAACTCGCAACCAACGCAATAAAGGGGTTGTCAATCCCTTCACAGCCACTTGCGAAAGTGAGATCTAATAGAGATAATATGATAAGATAAATATATTTTTGGTATTTTATAATATAGATGCAGAAAATAAAGATGCAAATAAAAGTAGATTGGAAGAAAATATGATAAGAGATAGACTCGGGGGCCATAGGTTTCACTAGAGGCTTCTCTGAAGATAGCATAAGTATTACGGTGGGTGAACAAATTACTGTCGAGCAATTGATAGAAAAGCGAATAATTATGAGATTATCTAGGCATGATCATGTATATAGGCATCACGTCCGCAACAAGTAGACCGACTCCTGCATGCATCTACTACTATTACTCCACACATCGACCGCTATCCAGCATGCATCTAGAGTAACGAGCAAGATAACCTGATGTAGAGGGATAAAATCAAGCAATATGATATAAACCCCATCTTTTTATCCTCGATGGCAACAATACAATACATGTCTTGCAACCCTTTCTGTCACTGGGTAAGAACACCGCAAGATTGAACCCAAAGCTAAGCAGTTCTCCCATGGAAAGAAAGATCAATCTAGTAGGCCAAACCAAACCGATAATTCGAAGAGACTTGCAAAGATAACTCTATCATATAAAATAATTAAGAGAAGATTCAATTATTATCCAAAGATAAACTTGATCATAAACCCACAATTCATCGGATCTCGACAAACACACCGCAAAAAGAGATTACATCGAATAGATCTCCACAAGAGAGGGGGAGAACATTGTATTGAGATCCAAAAAGAGAGAAGAAGCCATCTAGCTAATCTATGGAGCCGAAGGTCTGTGGTAAACTACTCACAACTCATAGGAAGGGCTATGGTGTTGATGTAGAAGCCCTCCATGGTGGAACCCCCCTCCGGTAGAACACCGGCGACGGCTCCAAGATGGGATCTCGCGGATACAAAAGGTTACAGTGGCGGAAATATTTCTTTGGTGGCTCCCTGGATGTTTTCGGCGTATGTAGGCTTATATAGGAGGAAGAAGTACGTCAGTGGCCGCCCGAGGGGCCCATGAGACAGGGGGTGCGCCCTATAGGGGGGGCCCTACCCTCTCGTGGCCGCCTCGGCTGCTTCTTGACTTGCACTCAAAGTCCTCTGGATCACGTTCATTCCAAAAATCACGATTCCGAAGTTTCATTCCATTTGGACCCCGTTTGATATTCCTTTTCTTTGAAATACTGAAATAGGCAAAAAAACAGCAATATGGGCTGGGCCTCCGGTTAGTAGGTTAGTCCCAAAAATGATAATAATGTGTAAAATAAAGCCCATAAACATCCAAAACAGGAAACATAATAGCATGAAACAATTAAAAATTATAGATACGTTAGAGACGTATCACCTGCGGGGGCCCCGGCTCCGTCCCTGGATATAGCCGCGCCCGGCCCATCGCCTGGCGTACGAATGGCGCCGCCCACCAAGCTCTAGATGCCAGAGCAATGCGGATGTTCGCGGGCCGCGCCACGGGTTCTGTCCGCAACGGCCCTGCTACTCGCCCGCGCTCGTATGGGCAGTCCCGCTCCGGATGAGCCGATCACTGTCGTCATCTTCCTCTTGGGAGCCATGGAAATGAAGAAGATGGCTGAACTAACTACCGAACCAGATTCTCTTATCTGCGCCCCTTACCTGGCGCGCCAAAGATGTCGGTGGGTACGACACCTATGGGATCAACTGGGATCCCTACTATGGTTGCGGGGCGCGGGGTTACGAGAAGAGAGGGATCAACAGCCAGTTAAAGCACATAGATCATTTACCCAGGTTCGGGCCGCAAGGATGCGTAATACCCTAGTCCTGCTTTAGTGTCTATTTGAGTGTTCTTGGAGTTCTTGAGCTAGCAACGATGAGTAACTTGTCAAGGGGTCCGAATCCCTATCCAGTATGCCTCGACCCTCCTTTTATAGTCAAGGGGATCACCACAGTGGCATACAGGAAGTGGCATCGGTGTACACTGCTGGCTAAGCTTATCGCTAGCCATTACGGGACAAGACGCTTTTAATGCGCCCCTTAGGTGTCCCTCCCACTTTATCGGGGATGGAAACCAGGTCCGACACGCGTCCAGGCCAGCGGTGCGCATGGCGCCAGATAGGCTGGCAGGCTGCTGAGGTGGCGCGGTGGTAGGGCCTTCTCGAAGAATTGCATGCCACCACGTAAGCGCTTGCTGAGTTGGCCCGGGAGCCCCACGTCGACACGCAGGTGCCTGCCTAGCTGGTGGGCTAGCAGCTGCATGGGGGCGGCGGTGGAACCTTGGCGGGTGTGGGCTTCGCTGTGGCCTCACGGATGTCCTCGGCAAGGGCCTTGTCGGGGCCCCGGCAAGGGTCTTTCCACGGCACTGTGGTCGTCCCCAGCAAGGATCTTGCCGGAGGTCTTGTGGATGCCTTCGACAAGGGTCTTGCCGAGGCTCGTCGTCTTCTGATCTTTGTCTTCACAAAGATCTACATGCCATCATGGAGGCGCCTCCCGAGCCTTGGTCCCAATATGGTTGGTGATGTTGGAAATCTTGAGGCTCAAGGGTGGCGCACTCTGCTGGCATTGAGCAAGTTGCCCCGGCAAGGCTTCTGCCGGAGCTGCGGAGGCTCCCCCGGCAAGGGTCTTGCCTGGGAGTTCACCTGCCCTCTTGGCCTTTGTGCTCCTGGTCTTGGCGTTGCTTTGACCATCTCGTGGCTTTGACTCCTCCCCCTGCCAATGCTAAGTGTTGCTGTGGGCGCGGCTCTGACTGCCTGTGCACAAGGGGTACAAAGGAGAGCCCCTACATTAGTACAACGACAGACAGTGCAGAGGACGGCGTCGGCGGTGGGAGATTGGGAGGAACTGAATGAAAATTTCACAAGTTTTGATTATATAGACAGAGCATTGGTCCCGGTTCATGGAACCAACCGGGACCAATGCCACCCTTTAGTCCCGGTTGGTGCCACCAACCAGGACCAAAGGTCTCATTTCAGCATCCCAAAGGGCAGGAAGCCCAACAACCGGGACTAAAGGGTGGCATTGGTCCTGGTTGGTTCCACAAACCGGTACCAATTCCCCCCTTTGGTCCCAGTTGGTGCCTCCAACCGGGACCAAAGGCCTCGTGCTGTCCGTGGCCAAAACTTTAGTCCCACCTCGCTAGTTGAGAGGGGCGTGCAGTGGTTTATAAGCCCCACTGCCGCACCGCTCTCGAGCTCCTCTCGATTGTAGGCTTACGGGCCTAATTGACACTACTATGCCTGATGGGCCTACTGGGCCTTCTGCGGGCCTGAATCCTAGCCCATGGTAGGGTTTCTGGTCCTATTCAGGCCATAGTGGCCCAGTAGGTGGCATTTTTTATTTTCCCAGGTTTTTTCCTGTTTTTTGCATTATTTATTTTCTTTTGTTTTTTGCTTTATTTTTAGTTCCTTTTTCTTTTAGGTAATAAAAAATATAAACTTTCTGTTAGTGCCATTTGTTTTCCAATTTCAATAGTTTAAATTTGAATTTTTTGAAATTTGTGTGAATCACTATTTTTTGAATAATTTTACTATAAACATAGATTTTTGAGTGATTCTTCTTCCTGCTATTTAATATTACTGTGTTTTATCATTATATTCAAAAACAGATTTTGTTATTTTAGTTTCTAACACAAAAATTATTTATGATAATTCTTTTTGCTATTAAAGTTTCTAACAAAAAAATTCTTTATGAAAATTCTTTTTGCTTTTAATATTTTGAACGGAAAATACTTTGGTAATTCTGGTTGCATAAATTTTATATATTTTTAGTTTCAATAATACTAGAGGTTTATAAAAGTTTTTTGAGTTGATTCCTTTTTCTATTGGAGTTTTATTAAAGCTTTTTAGTTGATACTTTTTGCTATTGAAGGATATTATAGTTTGGTTTTAGTTGATTATAATAGAATATTTTAATTGATTATTTCTAGTTCATTCTTTTTGCTATTAGTTCATTCTTTTTGCTTTTAGTTCATTCTTTTTGCTATTAGTTCATTGTTTGACATCAGTTGTTCATTATTTGACATAGCATGTGCTAAAAAGTTGAGATGGTTACCACAAAAACTGGATGCACTTCGTGTGCAAAATGGACAATCTCTTTCGAAGTATCTGGGTTTCGGAGGCGAAAACTGGATGCACTTCATGTTCAGATGTAATTGCAGTGATATTCTACATCAAAGGCATCATCGTAATAGTTGTTGATAGAAAGTCTTCATTTTTTCTTTGCTTGTGTTCTTTGCTTATTGCGCCGTAACCATGGGTAATCTTCATTGTTTAACAGGATGCTTGGGTCAGCCTTGACTTTGAAGGGAGGAATTTCATGAAACTTTTCATAATCTTCAGACACGTCTGTCTTGCCCTCCAATCCCACGATGTCACTTTTTCCTGAAAGAACTATGTGGCGCTTTGGCTCATCGTATGATGTATCCGCTTCCTTATCTTTTCTTTTTGTCAGTTTGGTAGACATGTCCTTCACATAGAAAACCTGCGCCACATCATTTGCTAGGAAAATGGCTCCTCTGTGTACCCCAGATTGTTCAGATCCACTGATGTCATTCCGTACTGTGGGTCTACCTGTACCCCGCCTCCTGACAGATTGACCCATTTGCACTTAAACAAAGGGACCTTAATATCATTTCCATAGTCAAGTTCCCATATGTCCACTATGTAACCATAATATGTGTCCTTTCCCCTCTTGGTTGCTGCATCAATGCGGACACCACTGCTTTGGTTGGTGCTCTTTTGATCTTGGACAATCGTGTAAAATGTATTCCCATTTATCTCGTACCCTTTGTAGGTCATTACAGTGGAAGATGGTTCCCTCGCCAACGAGTACAGGTCATCAGAAATAGTGTTGTCACACCTGAGACGTGTTTGGAACCAACTGCTGAAAGTCTTGATGTGTCCACATGTAATCCAGTCGTCACACTAGTCCGGGTGTTTGGAGAATAGAATGTTCTTGTGTTCATCGACATATGGGGTCACCAAGGTAGAATTCTGTAGAACCGTGTAGTATGCTTGAGACCAAGAATGCCCGTCCCTACATAGTATTGAGTCCCCTCCTAGCGTGCCTTTTTTCACCCAGTCTCCCCTCATACCGCGACTGAGGGAGACCTATCTTCTTAAGGTCAGGAATGAAGTCAACACAAAACCCAATGACATCCTCTGTTTGATGGCCCATGGAGATTGCTTCCTTCTGGCCTAGCGCGGTTATGGACATATTTCTTTAGGACTCCCATGAACCTCTCAAAGGGGAACATATTGTGTAGAAACACAGGGCCCAGAACATATCATTGACTAGATGAACTAGGACGTGTGTCATGATATTGAAGAAGGATGGTGGGAACACCAGCTCGAAACTGACAAGACATTGCGCCACATCAGTCCTTAACCTTGGTAGGATTTCTGGATCGATCACCTTCTGAGAGATTGCATTGAGGAATGAACATAGCTTCACAATGGCTAATCGAACGTTTTCCAGTAGAAGGCCCCTCAATGCAACCGGTAGCAGTTGCGTCATAATCACGTGGCAGTCATGAGACTTTAGGTTTTGGAACTTTTTCTCTGCCATGTTTATTATTCCCTTTATATTCGACGAGTAGCCAGATGGGACCTTCATACTGAGCAGGCAGTCAAAGAAGATTTCCTTCTCTTCTTTGGTAAGAGCATAGCCGGCAAGACCATCATACTGCTTTGGAGACATGCCATCTTTTTTGTGCAAACGTTGCAGGTCCTCCCGTGCCTCCGTTGTATCTTTTGTCTTCCCATACACGCCCAAGAAGCCTAGCAGGTTCACGCAAAGGTTCTTCGTCATGTGCATCACATCGATTGAAGAGCGGACCTCTAGGTCGTTCTTGTAGGGTAGGTCCCAAAATATAGATCTCTTCTTCCACATGGGTGCGTGTCCCGCAGCGTCACTCGGAACAGATAGTCCGCCGGGACCCTTTCTAAAGATTACTTTTAAATCATTAATCATAGCAAGTACGTGATCACCGGTACGCATGGCAGGCTTCTTCCGATGATCTGCCTTGCCTTTGAAGTGATGGCCTTTCTTTCGACATTGATGGTTGGTCGGAAGGAATCGACGATGCCCTAGATAAACATTCTTCCTGCATTTGTCCAAGTATATACTTTTGGTGTCATCTAAACAGTGCGTGCATGTGCGGTATCCCTTGTTTGTCTGTCCTGAAAGGTTACTGAGAGCAGGTCAATCATTGATGGTGACAAACAACAACGCATGCAGGTCAAATCCCTCCTGTTTGTGCTCATCCCACACACGTACACCGTTTCCAATCCATAGCTATAAAAGTTCTTCAACTAATGGCCTTAGGTACACATCAATGTCATTGTCGGGTTGCTTAGGGCCTTGGATGAGAACTGACATCATAATGAACTTCCGTTTCATGCACAGCCAAGGAGGAAGGTTATAGATACATAGAGTCACATGCCAGGTGTTGTGTTTGCTACTATGCTCCCCGAAAGGATTAATGCCATCCGCGCTTAAACAAAACCATACGTTCCTTGCGTCACCTGCAAATTCCTCCCAGTACTTTCTCTCGATTTTTCTCCACTGCGACCCATCAGCGGCTGCTCTCAACTTCCCTTCTTTCTTACGGTCATCTCTGTGCCATCGCATCAACTTGGCATGCTCTTTGTTTTTGAACAGGCATTTCAACCGTGGTATTATAGGAGCATACCACATCACCTTGGCAGGAACCCTCTTCCGGGGGCGCTCGTCGTCAACATCACCAGGGTCATCTCGTCTGATCTTATACTTCAATGCACCGCATACCGGGCATGCGTTCAAATCCTTGTACGCACCACGGTACAAGATGCAGTCATTAGGACATGCATGTATCTAGTGCACCTCCAATCCTAGAGGGCAAACAACCTTCTTTGCTGCATACGTACTATCAGGCAATTCGTTATCCTTTGGAAGCATATTCTTCAATATTTTCAGTAGCTTCTCAAATCATTTGTCAGACACACCATTCTCTGCCTTCCACTACAGCAATTCCAGTACGGTACCGAGCTTTGTGTTGCCATCTTCGCAATTGGGGTACAAACCTTTTTTGTGATCCTCTAGCATGCGATCGAACTTCACCTTATCTTTTTCACTTTCGCACTGACTCCTTGCATCAACAATGACCAGGCGGAGATCATCATCGGGCACATCGTCTGGTTCCTCTTAATCTTCAACAGCTTCCCCCGTTGCAGCATCACCGTACTCGAGGGGCACATAGTTGTCATCGTCCTCTTCTTATTCGCTGTCTTCCATCATAACCCCTATTTCTCCGTGCTTGGTCCAAACATTATAGTGTGGCATGAAACCCTTCTCAAGCAGGTGGATGTGAAGGGTTTTCCGGTTAGAGTAAGACTTCGTATTCTCATAGATAGGGCATGGACAACACATAAAACCATTCTGCTTGTTTGCCTCAGCCACTTCGAGAAAATCATGCACGCTCTTAATGTACTCGGAGGTGTGTCTGTCACCGTACATCCATTGTCGGTTCATCTGCATGCATTATATATAATTAAGTGTGTCAAAAACCATTACAGAACATCATGAATAGATAATTAAGTGACCAAATTAATAGAAGTTCATCATCGCATTAAAACCAAAGAAAATGCATAGTTCTCGTTGAAAAACATATAGCTCTCTAGAGCATCTAATTAATTAAACCATACATTGAAACTATGTAAAACATTTCAATGCGAAAAAATGCGATCATAATCGCAACCAAGGTAAAATTGATCCAACGGCATAATGATACCAAGCCTCAGTATGAATGGCCTATTTTCTAATCTTTCTAATCTTCAAGCGCATTGCATCCATCTTGATCTTGTGATTATCGACGACATCCGCAACATGCAACTCCAATATCATCTTCTCCTCCTTAATTTTTTTATTTTTTCCTTCAAGAAATTATTTCTTCTTCAACTAAATTTAACCTCTCGACAATAGGGTCGGTTGGAATTTCTGGTTCACATACCTCCTAGATAAATAATATCTGTGTCATGTTGGTCGGCATAATTGTAATAAACAATAAATGAACCAAATAGTTATAAAGATAATATATACCACATTCGAATCATAGACAGGACAAGGGCCGACGGGGCGGATACCAAAACCATCGCACTAAATAATAAGAAGCAATAATAAAAGTAAGCAAATTATACAACTATCTATATAAACATACAAGTAAGATTTTTTTCCTTTCAAAAAGAAGATTAGAACAAGAGGCTCACCACGGTGGTGCCGGCGACGAGATCGGCGCGGGCGATCGACGGCGGTGAAGACGGGGACGGGACTTGACGTGACGGAACGCTAAACCTAGACAAATATTGAGGAAAATGGAGCTTGGAGGTCGAGCTTGGAGAGAAGAAAGCTTAAGTAGTGTGGCTCGGGCATTCCATCGAACACCTCGTGTGCATAGGAGGTGAGCTAGAGCATCACAAAGCTCTCCAACGGCCGGCCAGAAAAACAGAGCAGTGGAGTGCTCTGCTCGCGGGTGAGGGGTATATATAGGCAACTCATTGGTCCTGGTTCGTGGCATGAACCGGGACTAAAGGCCACCCTTTGGTCCCGGTTCAAGCCACCAACCGGTACCAATTATGGTGGGCCAGGAGCGAGGCCCATGGTCCCAGTTCGTCCCACCAACCGGGACCAAATGGGCCGGACGAACCGGGACCAATGCCCCCACGGGGCCCGGCAGGCCCCCTGGCCTCACGAACCGGGACCAATGTCTTGGAAATATGCCCTAGAGGCAATAATAAAATGGTTATTATTATATTTATTTGTTCATGATAATTGTCTATTATTCATGCTATAACAGTGTTATCCAGAAATCGTAATACACGTGTGAATACATAGACCACAACATGTCCCTAGTAAGCCTCCAGTTGACTAGCCCATTGATCAATAGATAGTCATGGTTTCCTGACTATGGGCATTGGATGTCGTTGATAACGGGATCACATCATTAGGAGAATGATGTGATGGACAAGACCCAATCCTAAGCATAGCTCAAAGATCATGTAGTTCGTTTATCTAGAGCTTTTCCAAATGTCAAGTATCATTTCCTTAGACCATGAGATTGTGCAACTCCCAATTACCGTAGGAGTGCTTTCGGTGTGCCAAACGTCAGAACGTAACTGGGTGACTATAAAGGTGCACTACGGGTATCTCCAAAAGTGTCTGTTGGGTTGGCACGAATCGAGACTGGGATTTGTCACTCCGTATTACGGAGAGGTATATCTAGGCCCACTCGGTAATGCATCATCGTAATGAGCTCAATGTGACCAAGTGTCTGGTCACGGGATCATGCATTACGGTATGAGTAAAGTGACTTGCCGGTAACGAGATTAAACAAGGTATTGGGATACCGACGATCGAGTCTCGGGCAAGTAACGTACCGATTGACAAAGGGAATTGTATACAAGGTTGATTGAATCCTCGACATCATAGATCATCCGATGAGATCATCGAGGAGCATGTGGGAGCCAACATGGGTATCCAGATCCCGCTATTGGTTATTAACCAGAGAGGCATCTCGGTCATGTTTGCGTGTCTGCCGAACCCGTAGGGTCTACACACTTAAGGTTCGGTGACGCTAGGGTTATAGAGATATAAGTATGCAGTAACCCAAAAGTTGTTCGGAGTCCCGGATGAGATCCCGAACATCACGAGGAGTTCCGGAATGGTCCAGAGGTGAAGAATTATATACAGGAAGTGCAGTTTCAGCCATCGGGAAAGTTTCGGGGGTCACCGGTATTGTACTGGGACCACCGGAAGGGTCCCGGGGGTCCACCGGGTGGGGCCACCTATCCCGGAGGGCCCCATGGGTTGAAGTGGGGAGGGGAACCAGCCCCTGGTGGGCTGGTGCGCCCCCCCCCCTTGCCCGCCTGCGCCTAGGGTTGGAAACCCTAGGGTGGGGGGCGCCTCCACTTGCCTTTGGGGGCAAGCCAGCCCCTTGGCCGCCGCCCCCCTTGGAGATGGCATCTCCTAGGGCCGGCGCCCCCCCTAGGGGGCCTATATAAAGAGGGGGGAGGGAGGGCAGCCGCACCCATGCTCTTGGCGCCCTCCTCTCCCATTGCTACACCTCTCCCTCTCGCAGAAGCTCGGCGAAGCCCTACCGAGATCGCTGCTGCATCCACCACCATGCCGTCGTGCTGCTGGATCTCCGTCAACCTCTCCTTCCCCCTTTCTGGATCAAGAAGGAGGAGACATCTTCCTCAACCGTACGTGTGTTTAACGCGGAGGTGATGTCCGTTCAGCACTAGGATCATCAGTGATTTGGATCATGACGAGTATGACTCCTTCAACCCCGTTCTCTTGAACGCTTCCGCTCGCGATCTACAAGGGTATGTAGATGCACTCCTTTCTCTCGTTGCTTAGATGAACTCATAGATTGATCTTGGTGAAAGCGTGGAATTTTTTTATTTTCTGCAACGTTCCCCAACAGTGGCATCATGAGCTAGGTCTATGCGTAGTTCTCTTTGCACGAGTAGAACACAAATTTGTTGTGGGCGTAGATGTTGTCAACTTCCTTGCCACTACTAGTCTTATTTTGCTTCAGCGGTATTGTGGGATGAAGCGGCCCGGACCGACCATACATGTACGCTTACCTGAGACAAGTTCCACCGACTAACATGCACTAGTTGCATAAGGTGGCTAGCGGGTGTCTGTCTCTCCCACTTTCATTGGAGCGGATTCGATGAAAAGGGTCCTTATGAAGGGTAAATAGAAGTTGGCAAATCACGTTGTGGCTTTCACGTAGCTAAGAAAACATTCTTGCTAGAACCCTATTGCAGCCACATAAAAACATGCAACAACAATTAAAGGACGTCTAACTTGTTTTTGCAGCGTATGGTTTGTGATGTGATATGGCCAAAAGTTGTGATGAATGATATATATGTGATGTATGAGATCATGTTCTTGTAATAGGAATCATGACTTGCATGTCGATGAGTATGACAACCGGCAGGAGCCATAGGAGTTGTCTTTATTTTTGTATGACCTGCGTGTCATTGAGAAACGCCATGTAAATTACTTTACTTTATTGCTAAACGCGTTAGCCATAGTAGTAGAAGTAATAGTTGGCGAGCAACTTCATGGAGACACGATGATGGAGATCATGATGATGGAGATCATGGTGTCATGCCGGTGACGAAGATGATCATGGAGCCCCAAAGATGGAGATCAAAGGAGCTATATGATATTGGCCATATCATGTCACTATTTGATTGCATGTTATGTTTATCATGTTTTCATCTTGTTCACTTAGAACGACGGTAGTAAATAAGATGATCCCTCATAATAATTTCAAGAATGTGTTCCCCCTAACTGTGCACCATTGCGAAGGTTCGTTGTTTCAAAGCACCACGTGATGATCGAGTGTGATAGATCCTAACGTTCGAATACAACGGGTGTAAGCCAGATTTACACACGCAATACACTTAGGTTGACTTGACGAGCCTACCATGTACAGACATGGCCTCGGAACACGGAGGACCGAAAGGTCGAGCATGAGTCGTATAGAAGATACGATCAACATGGAGATGTTCACCGACGTCAACTAGTCCGTCTCACATGATGATCGGACACGGCCTAGTTGACTCGGATCATGTATCACTTAGATGACTAGAGGGATGTCTAATCTGAGTGGGAGTTCATTAAATAATTTGATTAGATGAACTTAATTATCATGAAATTAGTCAAAAATCTTTACAATATGTCTTGTAGATCAAATGGCCCACGTTACCCTCAACTTCAACGCGTTCCTAGAGAAAACCAAACTGAAAGATGACGGCAGCAACTATACGGACTGGGTCCGGAACCTGAGGATCATCCTCATAGTTGCCAAGAAAGATTATGTCCTAGAAGCACAACTAGGTGAAGCACCAATCCCAAAGAACCAAGACGTTATGAACGATTGGCAGTCTCGTGCTGATGATTACTCCCTCGTTCAGTGTGGCATGCTTTACAGCTTAGAACCGGGGCTCCAAAAGCGTTTTGAGCAACACGGAGCATATGAGATGTTTGAAGAGCTGAAAATGGTTTTCCAAGCTCATGCCCGGGTCGAGAGATATGAAGTCTCCGACAAGTTCTTCAGCTGTAAGATGGAGGAAAATAGTTCTGTCAGTGAGCACATACTCAAGATGTCTGGGTTGCACAACCGCTTGACTCAGCTGGGAGTTAATCTCCCGGATGACGCGGTCATTGACAAAATCCTTCAGTCGCTCCCACCGAGCTACAAGAGCTTTGTGATGAACTTCAATATGCAGGGGATGGAAAAGACCATTCCTGAGGTATATTCAGTGCTGAAATCAGTGGAGGTGGAGATCAAAAAGGAACATCAAGTGTTGATGGTGAATAAAACCACTAAGTTCAAGAAAGGCAAGGGTAAGAAGAACTTCAAGAAGGACGGCAAGGGAGTTGCCGCGCCCAGTAAGCCAGCTGCCGGGAAGAAGTCAAACAATGGACCCAAGCCTGAAACTGAGTGCTTTTATTGCAAGGGAAGTGGTCACTGGAAGCGGAACTGCCCCAAGTACTTAGCGGACAAGAAGGCCGGCAAAACCAAGTGATATACATGTAATTGATGTGTACCTTACCAGTACTCGTAGTAGCTCTTGGGTATTTGATACCGGTGCGGTTGCTCATATTTGTAACTCAAATCAGGAGCTGCGGAATAAGCGGAGACTGGCAAAGGACGCGGTGACAATGCGCGTTGGGAATGGTTCCAAGGTCGATGTGATCGCCGTCGGCACGCTACCTCTACATTTACCTATGGGATTAGTTTTAAACCTCAATAGTTGTTATTTAGTACCAGCTTTGAGCATTAACATTGTATCAGGATCTCGTTTAATTCGAGATGGCTACTCATTTAAATCTGAGAATAATGGTTGTTCTATTTATATCAGAGATATGTTTTATGGTCATACCCCGCTGGTGAATGGTTTATTCTTAATGAATCTCGAGCGTAATGTTACACATATTCATAGTGTGAATACCAAAAGATGTAAAGTTGATAACGATAGTCCCACATACTTATGGCACTGCCGCCTTGGTCACATTGGTGTCAAGCGCATGAAGAAGCTCCATGCTGATGGACTTTTAGAGTCTCTAGATTATGATTAATTTGACACATGCGAACCATGCCTCATGGGCAAAATGACCAAGACTCCGTTCTCCGGAACAATGGAGCGAGCAACCGACTTATTGGAAATCATACATATTGATGTGTGTGGTCCAATGAGCATTGAGGCTCGCGGAGGATATCGTTATGTTCTCACTCTCAGTGATGACTTGAGTTGATATGGGTATGTCTACTTAATGAAACACAAGTCTGAGACCTTTGAAAAGTTCAAGGAATTTAAGAATGAGGTAGAGAATCAACATGACCGGAAGATAAAATTCTTACGATCAGATCGTGGAGGAGAATATTTAAGTCACGAATTTGGTACACACTTAAGGAAATGTGGAATCGTTTCACAACTCACGCCGTCTGGAACACCTCAGTGTAACGGTGTATCCGAACGTCGTAATCGCACTTTATTGGATATGGTGCGATCTATGATGTCTCTTACCGATTTACCGCTATCATTTTGGGGATACGCTCTAGAGACAGCTACATTCACTTTAAATAGGGCACCGTCTAAATCTGTTGAGACGACACCGTATGAATTATGGTTTGGGGAGAAACCTAAGCTGTCATTTCTAAAAGTTTGGGGATGCGATGCCTATGTCAAGAAACTTCAACCTGAAAAGCTCAAACCCAAGTCGGAAAAATGCGTCTTCATAGGATACCCAAAGGAAACCATTGGGTATACCTTCTACCTCAGATCCAAGGCAAGATCTTTGTTGCCAAGAACGGGTCCTTTCTGGAGAAAGAGTTTCTCTCGAAAGAATTAAGTGGCAGGAAGGTGGAACTTGATGAAGTACTACCTCTTGAACCGGTGAGTAGCGCAGCTCAGGAAGATGTTCCTGTGGTGCCAGCACCAACTGAAGAGGAAGTTAATGATGATGATCAAGGTACTTCGGATCAAGTTACTACTGAACTTCGTAGGTCCACGAGGACACGTTCCACACCAGAGTGGTATGGAAACCCTGTCTTGGAAATCATGTTAGCAATTGCCGCACATTATGATTATGAGATATGGCAGATGGACGTCAAAACGGCATTCGTTAACGGACATCTTAAGGAAGAACTGTATATGATGCAACCGGAAGGCTTTGTCGACCCTGAGAATGCTAACAAGGTATGCAAGCTCCAGCGAACCATTTATGGGTTGGTGCAAGCATCTCGGAGTTGGAACATTCGCTTTGATGAGATGATCAAAGCGTTTGGGTTTATGCAGACTTATGGAGAAGCCTGCGTTTACAAGAAAGTGAGTGGGAGCTCTGTAGCATTTCTCATATTATATGTAGATGACATACTTTTGATGGGAAATGATATAGAACTTTTGGACAGCATTAAGGCCTACTTGAATAAGTGTTTTTCAATGAAGGACCTTGGAGAACCTGCTTACATATTAGGCATCAAGATCTATAGGGATAGATCGAGACGCCTCATAGGTCTTTTGCAAAGCACATACCTTGATAAGATATTGAAGAAGTTCAATATGGATCAGTCCAAGAAAGGGTTCTTGCCTGTATTGCAAGGTGTGAGATTGAGCTCAGCTCAATGCCCGACCACGACAGAAGATAAACAAGATATGAGTGTCATCCCCTATGCCTCAGCCATAGGGTCTATTATGTATGCCATGCTGTGTACTAGACCTGATGTAAACCTTGTCGTAAGTTTGGTAGGAAGGTACCAAAGTAATCCCGGCAAGGAACACTGGACAATGGTCAAGAACATCCTGAAGTACCTGAAAAGGACTAAGGATATGTTTCTTGTTTATGGAGGTGACAAAGAGCTCGTCGTAAAGGGTTACGTCGATGCTAGCTTCAACACAGATCTGGATGACTCTCACAGACCGGATACGTGTATATTTTGAATGGTGGGGCAGTAAGCTGGTGCAGTTGCAAGCAAAGCGTCGTGGCGGGATCTACATGTGAAGCAGAGTACATAGCACCTTCGGAGGCAGCGCATGAAGCAATCTGGGTGAAGGAGTTCATCACCGACCTAGGAGTCATACCCAATGCATCGGGGCCGATCGCACTCTTCTGTGACAACACTGGAGCTATTGCACTTGCCAAGGAGCCTAGGTTTCACAAGAAGACCAGGCACATCAAGCGTCGCTTCAACTCCATACGTGAAAATGTTCAAGATGGAGACATAGATATTTGTAAAGTACATACGGACCTAAATGTAGCAGATCCGTTGACTAAACCTCTCCCTAGGGCAAAACATGATCAACACCACACTAGTAGAAAAGGGGGCAATGGTCCAGGCCGGGTCAGCCCATTAGTCCCGGTTCAATCCAGAACCGGGACCAATGGGGGCATTGGACCCGGTTCGTGAGCCCCGGGGGCCGGCCGGGCCACGTGGGCCATTGGTCCCGGTTCGTCTGGACCTTTTGGTCCCGGTTGGTGGGACGAACCGGGACCAATGTGCCTTGCTCCTGGCCTACCACCATTGGTCCCGGTTGGGGGAATGAACCGGGACCAAAGGCTTCCCTTTAGTCCCGGTTAAAGCCACGAACCGGGACCAATTAATTGCCTATATATACCCCGCGAGCAGAGCACTCTTACTGCTCTGTTTTTCGTGGCCGGCGAGGAGAGAGCTTTGTGGTGCTCTAGCTCACCTCCTATGCACACGAGGTGTTCGATGGAATGCCCGAGCCATACTACGTAAGCTTTCTCCTCTCCAAGCTCCACCTCCAAGCTCCATTTTTCTCAATATTTGTCTAGGTTTAGCGGTCCGTCACGTCCCGTCCCCGTCTTCACCGCCGTCGATCGCCTGCGCCGATCTCGTCGCCGGCACCACCGTGGTGAGCCTGTTGTTCTTATCTTCTTTTTGAAAGGAAAAAAACTCTTACTTGTATGTTTATATAGATACTTGTATAATTTTCTTACTTTTATTATTGCATCTTATATAGTGCGATGGTTTTGGTATCCGCCCCCATCGGCCCTCGTCCTGTCTATGATTCACATGCGGTATATATTATCTTTTCATAACTATTGGTTCATTTATTGTTTATGACAATTATGCCGACCAACGTGACATAGATTTTATTTATCTAGGAGGTTGTTGAACCAGAAATTCCAACCGACCCTATTATCGAGAGGTTAAATTTAGTTGAAGAAGAAAACAATTTGTTGAAGGAAAAAATTAGTAAAATTGAGGAGGAGAAGATGATATTGGAGTTGCATGTTGCGGATGTCGTTGATGATCACAAGATCAAGATGGATGCAATGTGCTTGAAGATTAGAAAGATTAGAAAATATGCCATTCATACCGAGGCTTGGTATCATTATGCCGTTGGATCAGTTGTTACATTGGTTGCAATTATGATCGCATTTGTTTTCGCATTGAAATGTTTTACATAGTTTCAGTGTATGGTTTAATTAATTTAGATGCTCTGCAGAGCTTTATGTTGTTAGATGAGAACTATGTATGTACTTTGGTTTTAATGTGATGATGAACTGCTATTAATTTGGTCACTTAATTATCTATTCATGATGTTCTGTAATGATTTTTGACACACTTAATTATATATAATGCACGCAGATGAACCGACAATGGATGTACGGTTCAAGACACACCTCCGAGTACATTAAGGGCGTGCATGATTTTCTCGAAGTGGCTGAGGCAAACAAACAGAATGGTTTTATGTGTTGTCCATGCCCTATATGTGGGAATACAAAGTCTTACTCTGACCGAAAAATCCTCCACACCCACCTGCTTTACAAGGGTTTCATGCCACACTATAATGTTTGGACGAGGCACAGAGAAATAGGGGTTATGATGGAAGACGGCGAAGTAGAAGAGTACGATGACAACTATGCGCCCCCTGAATACGGTGATGCTACTGAAGATCAAGAGGAACCAGACAATGTGCACGATGATGCTGCAACGGGCAAAGCTGCTGAAGATCAAGAGGAACCAGACGATGTGCCCCATGATGATGATCTCCGCCGGGTCATTGTCGATGCAAGGACGCAATGCGAAAGTCAAAAGGAGAAGCTGAAGTTCGATCGCATGTTAGAGGACCACAAAAAGGGTTGTACCCAATTGCGAAGATGGCAACACAAAGCTCGGTACCGTACTGGAATTGCTGCAGTGGAAGGCAGAGAATGCTGTGCCAGACAAAGGATTTGAGAAGCTACTGAAAATATTGAAGAAGAAGCTTCCAAAGGATAACGAATTGCCCGACAGTACATACGCAACAAAGAAGGTCGTATGCCCTCTAGGATTGGAGGTGCAGAAGATACATGCATGCCCTAATGACTGCATCCTCTTCCGCGGTGCGTACAAGGATCTTAACGCATGCCCAGTATGCGGTGCATTACGGTATAAGATCAGACGAGATGACCCTGGTGATGTTGACGGCGAGCCCCCAGGAAGAGGGTTCCTGCGAAGGTGATGTGGTATGCGCCTATATTACCATGGTTGAAACATCTGTTCAGAAACAGAGAGCATGCCAAGTTGATGCGATGGCACAGTGAGGACCGTAAGAAAGACGGGAAGTTGAGAGCACCCGCTGACGGGTCGCAGTGGAGAAAAATCGAGAGAAAGTACTGGGATGAGTTTGCAAGTGAGCCAAGGAACATATGGTTTTCTTTAAGCGCGGATGGCATTAATCCTTTCGGGGAGCAGAGCAGCAATCACAACACCTGGCCCGTGACTCTATGTATGTATAACCTTCCTCCTTGGATGTGCATGAAGCGGAAGTTCATTATGATGCCAATTCTCATCCAAGGCCCTAAGCAACCCGACAACGACATTGATGTGTACCTAAGGCCATCAGTTGAAGAACTTTTACAGCTGTGGAATGGAAACGGTGTACGTACGTGGGATGAGCGCAAACAGGAGGAATTTAACCTAAAGGCGTTGCTGTTCGTGACCATCAACGATTGGCCCGCTCTCAGTAACCTTTCAGGACAGACAAACAAGGGATACCACGCATGCACGCACTGTTTACTTGACACCGATAGTATATACCTGGCAAGCTGCAGGAAGAATGTGTACCTGGGCCATCGTCGATTTCTTCCGACCAACCATCAATGTCGAAAGAAAGGCAAGCATTTCAAAGGCGAGGCAGATCACCGGAAGAAGCCCGCCATGCGTACCGGTGATCACGTACTTTCTATGGTGAATGATTTACACGTAATCTTTGGAAAGGGTCCCAGCGCACTAGCTGTTCCGAGTGACGCTGGGGGACACGCACCCATGTGGAAGAAGAAATCTATATTTTGGGACCTACCCTACTGGAAAGACCTAGAGGTCCGCTCTTCGATCGACGTGATGCACATGACGAAGAACCTTTGCATGAATCTTCTAGGCTTCTTGGGCGTGTATGGGAAGACAAAAGATACAGCTGAGGCACGGGAGGACCTACAATGTTTGCACGAAAAAGACGGCATGCCTCCAAAGCAGTATGAAGGTCCTGCCAGCTATGCTCTTACCAAAGAAGAGAAGGAAATCTTCTTTGAATGCCTGCTTAGTATGAAGGTCCCGACTGGCTTCTCATCTAATATAAAAGGAATAATAAATATGGCAGAGAAAAAGTTTCAGAACCTAAAGTCTCATGACTGCCACGTGATTATGATGCAACTGCTTCCGGTTGCACTGAGGGGGCTTCTACCGGAAAACGTCCGATTAGCCATTGTGAAGCTATGTGCATTCCTCAATGCAATCTCTCAGAAGGTGATCGATCCAGAAATCATACCAATGCTAAGGAGTGATGTGGTGCAATGTCTTGTCAGTTTCGAGCTGGTGTTCCCACCATCCTTCTTCAATATCATGACGCACATCCTAGTTCATCTAGTTGACGAGATTGTCATTCTGGGCCCCGTATTTCTACACAATATGTACCCCTTTGAGAGGTTCATGGGAGTCCTAAAGAAATATGTCCGTAACTGCGCTAGGCCAGAAGGAAGCATCTCCATGGGCCATCAAACAGAGGATGTCATCGGGTTTTGTGTTGACTTCATTCCTGGCCTTAAGAAGATAGGTCTCCCTAAATCGCGGTATGAGGGGAGACTGACTGGAAAAGGCACGCTTGGAAGGGACTCAATAATATGCAGGGACGGATATTCTTGGTCTCAAGCACACTACACAGTTCTACAGAACTCTACCTTGGTGACCCCGTATGTCGATGAACACAAGAACAGTCTGCACTCCAAACACCCGGAGCAGTGCGACGACTGGATTACATGTGAACACATCAGGACTTTTAGCAGTTGGTTGGAAGCACGTATCAGAGGTGACAACACCGTTTGTGATGAGCTGTACTTGTTTTCCAGGGGACCATCTTTGACTGTATTGATTTGGAAAGGATATGAGATAAATGGGAATACATTTTACACGATTGACCAAGATCAAAAGAGCACCAACCAAAACAGCGGTGTCCGCTTTGATGCAACAACCGAGAGGTGAAAGGACACATATTATGGTTACATAGTGGACATATGGGAACTTGACTACGGAGTAGATTTTAAGGTCCCTTTGTTTAAGTGCAAATGGTTCAATCTGTCAGGAGGCGGGGTACAGGTAGACCCACAGTACGGAATGACAACAGTGGATATGAAAAATCTTGGGTACACTGACGAACCGTTCGTCCTAGCCAATGATGTGGCACAGATTATCTATGTGAAGGACATGTCTACCAGACCGAGAAAGAGAAAAGATAAGGAAGCGAATACATCATACGATGAGCCAAAGCTCCACATAGTTCTTTAAGGAAAAAGGGACATCGTGGGAGTGGAGGACAAGACAGACATGTCTGAAGATTATGAAAAGTTTCATGAAATTCCTCCCTTCAAAGTCAAGGATGACCCCAGCATCCTGATAAACGATGAAGATTATCCATGGTTACGGCACAATAAGCAAATGACACAAGCGAAGAAAGAGTGAAGACTTTCTCCCGCAACTATTATGATGATACCATGCCAACTTTGTAACTGACGAGTATGATACCATTGTCCGTTTTGTACATGCACATGCTATGTGGGTCAATCTATGTTACCATGCCAACTTTCAACTTTTTCAGAGTTCATTTGAAATGCTTTAATGTCTTATGGTTCGGCCCTCATAATAATTAAAAATAGCAACAATAAGTATTTTGTTGTAAGTAGAAACAAAATAAAATAAATAAAGCAAGAAAGAAAACAAAAAAAAGTGTTTTCAAATTTGAAAACTAATGGCACTAACAGAAAGTTTATAATTTTCCTAAAACCAAAAGCAAAAACAATTAAAAAATAAAGCAAAAAACAAAAGAAAATAAATAATGCAGAAAACAAAAGAAAAAACAATAATAAGTATTTTGTTGTAAGTAGAAACAAAATAAAATAAATAAAGCAAGAAAGAAAACAAAAAAAACAAAA
>NC_041389.1:647444519-647445077 GCF_002162155.2 Triticum dicoccoides
AACAATAAGTATTTTGTTGTAAGTAGAAACAAAATAAAATAAATAAAGCAAGAAAGAAAACAAAAAAAACAAAAAAAGTGTTTTCAAATTTGAAAACTAATGGCACTAACAGAAAGTTTATAATTTTCCTAAAACTAAAAGCAAAAACAATTAAAAAATAAAGCAAAAAACAAAAGAAAATAAATAATGCAGAAAACAAAAGGAAAAAACTGGAAAATAAATAAATATAGCAACAATAAGTAAAGAAAAAAAACAAAAAAAATGCCTCCTACTAGGCCCCCACGGCCTGAATACGACTAGAAACCCTACTATGGGCCAGGATTCAGGCCCGCAGTAGGCCCAGAAGGCCCATCAGGCAAACAATAGCAAGTAGGCCCGAAAGCCTGCGGTGGAGAGGAGCTCGAGAGGGGTGCGGCGGTGGGGCTTATAAACCACTACGCGCCCCTCTCGACTAGCGAGGTGGGACTAAACTTTGGCCCCGAGGCGGGCAGCACAGATGCCTTTGGTCCCGATTGGTGGCACCAACCGGACTAAAGGGTGGGCATTAGTCCCGGTTGG
>NC_041389.1:647445469-647458803 GCF_002162155.2 Triticum dicoccoides
GTTGCCGTCGCCGCGCGCGCCACCCGTTCCCCGACCCCGTTGCCGTCGCCGCGCGCGCCGCCCCTTCCCCAACCCCGTCGCCGTCGCCCCGACCACATGCCGCCGCCTTCGGTCCGGCCGCCGGGGCCCTTTCCTCTTATTTTTTTTGCATTTTATGTATATGTTCTCTGTGTATATATATGTATATCTTCTCTGTGTATATATGTTCATATATGCAAAAGTTAGATTTTAGAAAAACTTTATATATGCAAAAGTTTATATCTGCAAAAATTTATACATATATGTAAGTATATATGTATGTATAGATGTATGTATGTGGATACATGAGGGGGTCGATATACCCCCTCTCCGATAGCATTTTTGTGCATTTTAGGTTAGTGTATATACATGTTGATGTATATATGCAAAAGATAGATTTTTAGAAAAAATACTATTTTTTCTGTTGATGATATGATGATGTTTTTTTTCATATATGCATTTTTTCATATATGTATTATTTTTTTAAGTTGTTAGTAGATATCGATTTTAGGTTAGTGCATTTTATCACTGATTTTAGGTTAGTTGATCAATTTAGTGCATTTTATGTTTGTTGCATTTTAGGATAGTGCATTTTATGTTAGTGGAGAGGAAAAAGTAAAATAAGGAAAAGGAAAATAAGTAGAGAAAGAAGGAGAAGAAGAAGGAGAAGACGAGGAGAGGAAGAAGAGAAAGAAGAAGAAAAAAAGAGGAGAAGAAGAAGGAATAGAGGAGCTTCTTCTCCTTTTTTTTCTCCTCTTTTTTTCATTCTTCTTCTTAATTTTTATCGGGAACGAGGGTGTCGAGGATCGCCGAGGGGTCAAGGGTCGGGAACTAGGGTAGAGGGTCGAGGGTCGTTAAGGGGTCAAGGGTCGAGGGTTTCAGGGTCGAGGGTTCGAGGTTTCTTGGGTCGAGGCATCGAGAGGGTCGAAGGAAGAAAAGAGGAAGAAGGAAGAAAGAACAAGAAAAAGAATGAGAGGAAAAAGGAAAATAAGAAGATGAAGAAGAGGAGAGGAAGAAGAGGAGAAATAAATAAGAAGAGGAAAAAAGAAGAAAAAGAAGAGGAGAAGAAGAAAGGAATAGAGGAGAAGCAGAAAAAATAGAAAAAAATTTCTATTTTTTCTGCTTCTCCTCTATTCCTTTCTTCTTCTCCTCGTTTTTCTTCTTCTTCTTCCTTCTTCCTTCTTCCTCTTTTCTTCCTTTTCCTTAATTATTTTCCTTTCTCGTCGTTGTCGCGTCGTTGTCGATATAACCCCCTCGAGATAACTTCGACATGAGGGGCGGTCGATATAAATACCCCGCCCCTCGGCCCTCTCGCTCGACCAAAACTCTCGAGGACACCCAAACCCTAGAGAGAAAACGATGTTGGTCTCCTACCCCCTCCCGCCGCGCCCCTACCCGACAAATTAACTCTCTCGAAGTGTTGTTGTGTCGAGGCGACCCTGAACCCTAGAGAAGCAGCGTCGAGGCCACTAACATGATTCCTTATTGTGATTAGCTGGCTAGTTCTACGTTTGCCATCTGTACCATATATAAACATGTTGTAAATATTTGCAGAAACTATGGAGCATTGCCGAGACGAAGAAACAGAAGCGATATTGAGGGACATAATCGCAAATGGAAGGGATGAAGTTGCGTCATTTCTCCTCGACTCCGTTGGTCAGCTGGAAGAACGGGGTGAAGAAGAGGGCTATGTTCATGATGGCTTCGGCCCATTAATGTCGGTACAAGAACATGACTATGTTCATGATGGCTCCGATGACACAATGGAGGAACAAGAAGGAGACCGTGCTGACTGCTCCGGTGACCGAACCGATCCCGGCCAGGTATATATATATTAGTTAAGCCCGTGCTGACTAGTTAATTGATGCTTCCATTGTTTTGGTATATGTACACATATTAATTACTCTCATCTTTCTTCCTTATAATTTCTAGCCCTCCGGATCGAGCACAACTTCGGTAAGGAGACGAGGCCCGAAGAAAAAGTTGAGCTCGGATGAAAAGTTTGAGATCATAGATATCGCGCCCAACGGCGAACCGATTGAACCCATCCGGACAAGGAAGGCATTTTCTTCTCAGTGCGGGGTTCTTGTTAGGGACAAGATCCCGATCAGCATCCAGCAATGGTATAAGCCTAAGGAGGAAGACCCTGAGGTGTCTTATGTCAATGATATGCAGAAAGAAGATCTTTGGACTCAGCTGAAGGCAAATTTCACCCTACCGCCACAGGAGGATCCGGAGAAGCCAGTTAAAGAGGAATTAATCAAGTCTTGTGCTCTTAACAAGATGGCAACCCTAATGAGGAGGTGGAGGAAAGAGCTGAACCAGTTTGTCAAAAATAAAAAGACACCAGAATTCATCGGCAAATATGAGAAGATCAAAGATCACTGGCCCGCATTTGTGGCCCACAAGACATCGGAAAAGAGTAAGAAGATGTCGGAGACAAACAAGAAAAATGCTGCCAAGAAGACGCTTCACCATCGCACGGGGTCAGGTGGCTACCTGCAAGCCCGGCCTAAGTGGTCCAAGGCTGAGAATGATCTGCTTGAAAAAGGGATCGAACCATAGACAATGAGATGGCCAGACCGTTGCCGGACTTGGTTCTTTGGGTCTGGCGGAACCTTGGACCCTATAACAGGGTTTTGCCAGTGGACGGACGAGCAACTGGACATACCAGTCAAGAACTTCGACACTATATCGATGCAGCGCAGAGAGGGACGTTCCTTCCAAATAGGGAGAAGGACGAGCTCACAATGGCCCTTGGGAATCCTGAGCACCCTGGACGGACACGAGGCACGCCGGGCTCCATTCCGTGGAAGGTTGGTTTTCCGAACGCGGGGGGTTACAAAACCCACGAGAGGAGGAAGAAACTGGAGCAGGACCAACTGCAGGCGCTGCAGAAAGGGTAATGGGGCTAGAGGATCGAGAAGAGGAACGAGAAGCAGCAGATCGCAGCAAACGACCTGCCGAAGCTTCCCCCGAAGCTACCCCGCCATCTCAGCGGAGAAGCAGCGTGGCTTCCACCGAGCTGCTTCAGCCGGAGCATGTCTTGACGGCTCCTGCCAGCTATCCCGTGGATGGTATCACGGAGTCTCAAAATTGCCACATGATGGCCCGATGGATGACTTTGAAGGTCAAGGCGGCTGTTGGCCAAGTTTATCCTAGTGGACCCGGCACAACTTATCACTGCCAGCCGATTCCAAAAGGATATGCTAAGGTGATGGTGGATGAAATAACGGAGGGATTTGAGGACCTCGTGCTTGACCACCCTACCGGTGAAGGGGAGACTAGGCTGGGTTCTGCTCTGAAGACTCCATGCGTATGGAAGAAGGAGCTCATCAACCTTCTGAACTGGACGCCTCCGCCTCCTCCTCCTGCTCCGGCGAGTCAGGGCACTCCGCCTCCTCCACCGCCTCCTCCTCCGGCGAGTGACGATCAGGGCACGCGTGGCGGCACTCCGCCTCCTTCTCCGGTGCATGGCGGCACTCCGCCTTCTTCTCCGCCTGCGCCGGCGCTCTCGAGCAGCCAGCAGCATCCTCCTTCTCCGCCTCGCCAGCAAGGGCAGAAGAGACCCGCCGCCGCCCCGGCTGCTCCGGCGCGTCGTACTCCTTCTCCTCCGCCTCGTAAGCAAGCACGAAAGAAGACAGATGCCGCAGCCGCTCCGTCTGCTCCGGCTTCTAGCAGCACAACCAGAGGCGGGAGGCAATACAAATACGGTCCATCATCTCTCAAGCCTCTAGAGAAGTTACCGTACGAGAGGTCCGAGGAGGAAAACGATACGATTGTGCGGACCAACGTGAAGGAGTTCTTCGAAGGGGTGAAAGCAAAGAGACATCCACCTCTGGAGGAGAAGGTAGATCCGGTGAAAGCAAAGCGCACTATCGATGCCCTGAGGAAACCACCAAAGTCTCCGCCGAGAACCAACTATGAGCGCATTACTGAACAGACATATCTCCAAGCCCAGCGGTCGGGAACTACTGTCAGTGCTAAAAGGTCAAAAGAACGAGCAAAGGGGAAAAAAATTGCCCAACTCGGCGAACAAGCACAGCAATCGTGCCCCCCGCTAAATGTGTCTAATGCTCCGGGGACGGTGGCCGGTTATGGCAATCTTGACGATTACCTGCCTAACGATGCACTTCCTGATTCTTGGAGGTGGACGGACACAGATACGAGTACGGGAAGCCTCTCGTCAAAGATGAAAAATCTCTGACAACAATGATGCGAAGATTCCATAATTGGTACATGGAAACCTGCAGAGAGTCTGAGGGTAAGAATGCTTTGTATCTGCATATTAAAGAGGAGCACGATCTCGTTGCAAATGATCTGTTGACTGTTCCATTTGAGGAGTTCTTCGAGTTCTTCAATCAAAAGGCCCTCGATAAATTAATTGTCTTTTGCTACTGCCTGTAAGTACTATTTCTGTCATTAAGTCTCTATATATAGCTCGGCTCTTTCATTGCATGTATTTATAATTAATTATCCTCAATATATTATGTAGATTGAAGATCGTCGAGTGCAAAAAACAAGAAATTTATGATATTGGGTTCATTAACACAAATATCATAGATGTATTTCTGGTTGAAAACAACATCAAAGAGGCCGAGGACAACTTGCTACAATCATTGATCAAAAATCAAAACAAAGATACCATACTCTTTCCTTACAACGGCCCGTGAGTGTTACTGTCGTGTGCATATTCGGTTTCCCTTATTACTCAAGCGAGCTTATAGTAATGTAATTGATGAGTTATGCATGCGTGCGCAGGTACCACTATATTCTTCTGGAGATTAAGCTTGAGCGTGGACTAGTAACCGTCTTAGACTCGAGACGGAAAGATCCCAAAACCTATGCGGACATCACTGAAATGCTCAGCAAGTAAGTTCAATCGATCATTATCGCACCATATCGGCAACTTTTTTTCATTTCCTGATATCTCAAGTAATAATAATTATTTTGTTTGTCTTGCAGGGTTTGGAAACAGTTCACCGCAGAAGCTCCGGGACTGCCGAAGGAGCTGCGATATAAATACCCAAAAGTAAGTACTACTAGCTAGCTAGTTGCGCGCATCTCCCATTGATTCTATAGCTATACTTTCATCAATGCCATTTATAATGCTTCATTATCAGTTTGATTGACCTCTATTTCTCGTAAAGTGCTTGTGGCAGGAACAAGGGAATGATTTCTGTGGATACTACGTGTGCGAGTTCATCCACACGCGACTTTGAAAAACAAGCGGGGCTACTCTCAAAGACAATATGAAGTGCGTAAGCAATAATATTCACAATTTCATTTTATTACACCATCATCATTTCTGTTGAGTTCCATTCATATATATGTATTAATTAACCCCCTTCTTCAAATTAGACGTGGCAGATGCGGAATGAACTCCTAGAACCAGATCGCATGAAAGCAATTCAAGAGGAATTGGCGGGATTCTTTCTTGACCACGTCATCAATAAAGCCAGAGAATACCATGTGGAAGTTGATTTCATTTGCTAGGGGACTGTAATTGAGAGATCTTACATATTGTACATGTATGTAGCCAGTAGCGTCAGATACATGATACGAAAACTTGTTGTTCGACCAATCTCTCGAAGAAGGAGAGGTCGATCGATCACTTCTCGGTATGCATGATGAACTTCTGTACTGAATGGTTCTCTCGATCACTTATGTATATATAGTACGTAGCGTCGACCAAGCACGGACATAAGAGAGGACACTTCTCTCTATTAATTAGCTAGCTAACACAATATATGAAACACCTAAATTAACCCCCCAAAACCCCCAACCTCCCCTCCTTTCAAACAAAACAAAAACCCCAGCCACTGGAATGCTGACGCGTGGATGCCTTTTGGTCCCGGTTGGAGCCACCAACCGGGACCAAAGGCCCCCTCACTGGGCTCGGCGCACAGGGCCACGTGGAGGCACATTGGTCCCGGTTCTGGTTTGAACCGGGACTAATGGGTGGAGGTATTAGTAACGGCCCATTAGTCCCAGTTCATGAACCGGGACTAAAGGCCCTTATGAACCGGGACTATTAGGTGTTTTTCTACTAGTGCCCAGAACGCTATGGGTGTTCGATTCATCACAATGTAACTAGAATATTGACTCTAGTGCAAGTGGGAGACTATTGGAAATATGCCCTAGAGGCAATAATAAAATGGTTATTATTATATTTCTTGTTCATGATAATTTTCTGTTATTCATGCTATAACTGTGTTATCCGGAAATCGTCATACACGTGTGAATACATAGACCACAACATGTCCCTAGTAAGCCGCTAGTTGACTAGCTCGTTGATCAACAGATAGTCATGGTTTCCTGACTATGGGCATTGGATGTCGTTGACAACGGGATCACATCATTAGGAGAATGATGTGATGGACAAGACCCAATCCTAAGCATAGCTCAAAGATCGTGTAGTTCGTTTAGCTAGAGCTTTTCCAAATGTCAAGTATCATTTCCTTAGACCATGAGATTGTGCAACTCCCGGATACCGTAGGAGTGCTTTGGGTGTGCCAAATGTCACAACGTAACTGGGTGACTACAAAGGTGCACTACGGGTATCTCCGAAAGTGTCTGTTGGGTTGGCACGAATCGAGACTGGGATTTGTCACTCCGTATGACGGAGAGGTACCTCTGGGCCCACTCGGTAATGCATCATCATAATGAGCTCAATGTGACCAAGTGTTTGGTCATAGGATCATGCATTACGACACGAGTAAAGTAACTTGCCGGTAACAAGATTAAACGAGGTATTGGGATACCGACGATCGAGTCTCGGGCAAGTAACGTACCGATTGACAAAGGGAATTGTATACGGGGTTGATTGAATCCTCGACATCTGGTTCATCCGATGAGATCATCGAGGAGCATGTGGGAGCCAACATGGGTATCCAGATCCCGCTGTTGGTTATTGACCGGAGAGGCGTCTCGGTCATGTCTGCGTGTCTCCCGAACCCGTAGGGTCTACACACTTAAGGTTCGGTGACGCTAGGGTTGTAGAGATATAAGTATGCAGTAACCCGAAAGTTGTTCGGAGTCCCGGATGAGATCCCAGACATCAGGAGGAGTTCCGGAATGGTCCGGAGGTGAAGAATTATATATCGGAAGTGCAGTTTCGGCCATCAGGAAAGTTTCGGGGGTCACCGGTATTGTACCGGGGCCACCGGAAGGGTCCCGGGGGTCCACCGGGTGGGGCCACCTATCCCGGAGGGCCCCATGGGCTGAACTGGGGAGGGGAACCAGCCACTGGTGGGCTGGTGCGCCCCCCTTGGCCCCCCTGCGCCTAGGTTGGAAACCCTAGGGTGGGGGGCGCCTCCACTTGCCTTGGGGGGCAAGCCACCCCTTGGTCGCCGCCCCCCTTGGAGATGGCATCTCCTAGGGCCGGCGCCCCCCCCCCCCCTACGGGGCCTATATAAAGAGGTGGGAGGGAGGGCAGCCGCACCCATGCTCTTGGCACCTCCCTCTCCCATTGCTACACCTCTCCCTCTCGCAGTAGCTCGGCGAAGCCCTGCCAAGATCGCTGCTGCATCCACCACCACGCCGTCATGCTGCTGGATCTCCGTCAACTTCTCCTTCCCCCTTGTTGGATCAAGAAGGAGGAGACGTCTTCCTCAACCGTACGTGTGTTGAACGCGGAGGTGCTGTCCGTTCAACACTAGGATCATCGGTGATTTGGATCACGACGAGTACGACTCCTTCAACCCCGTTATCTTGAACGCTTCCGCTCGCTATCTACAAGGGTATGTAGATGCACTCCTTTCTCTCGTTGCTTCGATGAACTCATAGATTGATCTTGGTGAAAGCGTAGAAATTTTTTATTTTCTGCAACGTTCCCCAACACAATGGGCCCATGGGTCCCGGTTCGTGACTGAACCAGGACTAATGGGCTTATCTGCCCCGAACGTATGCCCTGTTTTCTACTAGTGGGAGACAATAAATCCATTTCCCCATGCTGATTTTGCTATGGTGATGCAAAAACTATTTACACTTGTGGTATGAAGTTTTTGCTGAATTATGTAATATCAGATCTCTAAAGTAATAAAACCTAATATGAGCCATTTAGCTTTATGGTTCGGCAATGTACAAGTGAATTTACCCAAAATTAAATTCTAGATCACTTTGGAATATTTCGAGCGATGCTCTAGGCACTACGTAATGTTGATGTGCATGTAGTAACGTGGCACACTGATACACTATAATATGACAGATAAAGATGTTGTTCCGAACTTGTACCTCAGCGACCAAAACTGGGACTATCAATTAAGCGAGTAAGTAATGTCTTGAAGCCACCCAGAAGCAAGGCAATGAATAAACTGCATTCGTATGAACTGCATGCATGTTTGCACCAAACATATATAGTTGTCCATAAATAACAATCATGACCAACGATTGAACAAATGCATTGAAACTAGTTAAGGAGTGGATCAATGAGCCATGTGTGCATCGACACCGGCAAATATAAGCTGCTCAGATGAATAGGGGAGAGGAACCATTGAGCCCTCGGGCACACTGCATCCTATTTAATTCAATGAGGATTGATAGCATGCCAGTATTAGATGACCTAGAGGTGGCATGAAAACCGGCCGGTGAACCACATGGGCTTAGGAGGTATTAGGAATTACGTTCACCCATTGCATAAACTTGGGTAAACTTTACCGAACAAAATCACGGAGTGAAACACACAACGGTTTCACACCGTTCATTATGAGTGCAATATGGTTAGTCTTCCTTTCAGAGCCCATAAGAATGTCTCCCATCAGGTCTGGTACCCCTGCTTCTTCCTTACATGCTCCATCGATTCACGCCTATGCAGCTGTAGTGGCGGAAGTGCGAGGGCAACTTGTATAGGATCACTGCCTTAGATGCGATCATGCGATCTGATCAACAGGACCATTCGATGGAAATCTTGTGGTACAGAACGACTAAGGTGGAGAAATGGTAGATACTTTTCATAACCACCCTCCACATATCGAATATTCACTGGTGGAAAAAGGGCCTTTGGTCGCGGTTCGCAACTGCCATTAGTCGCGGTTGCGCAACCGCGACCGAACGGGCGCGACTAAAGGCCCCCCCTTTTAGTCGCGGTTGCTTAAGAACCGCGACTAAAGGCCCGTCCACGTGGGCGCCAGGTGGCCGTCGGGGCGGAGGACCTTTAGTCGCGGTTCTTCTGGCCAACCGCGACTAAAGGCCGCCGCAGGTTTTTGAAAAAAAAAATTGAATTTTTTTTTTCAAATTTCTGAATTATTTTAACCTCTAGTCTCTAATCACCACCCCTCATCACTTCTCAATTTATTCTTTTATCACCCCTCATCATTCCAAATCATCTAACTTCCCAACCGGTCACCCATCCCTCTCACTACTCCAGCCCAAGCACGCTTAACTTCCGGGTTCTATTCTCCCACGCTCCAAGTCTGCACTTGTTGTTTTCCTGACAATAATAAGATGTCAATCCTATTAACCTTCAGGAATTTTGCTTGAGCATGAAGTGACACATTTCACTGTTTGAGTTTGAAACTATTGTTTTAAAAAATAATAATTATTTAGTAACACTAATATTTCTTGAATAATTAGTTTGACCATTGTTTGACCACAGTTTGACCACAGTTGACCACAGTTTGACCAGATTTGACCAAAATTGAAATAATTAAAATAATTATTTAGTAACACTAATATTCTAGAATAATTAGTTTGACCATTGTTTGACCATAGTTTGCCCACTGTTTGAATATTTTTCAATTTTTTCCACTCTAGATCTTACAAGCCCCGTAACTTTTTTTCTATTAGGTTTTTGAGGATTTTGAAAATGTTTAACGGGGTTCCGCCTATTAAATTTGGATGTAACTTTTCGAGTAGATGATTTTTCATATAAAAAACTTTTTCATCCGAGTTAGTATGCAAAAGTTATGCCCATTTTTACAAATTTCAGAGAGATTTTGCAAATAAAGTCAAAATTCACATTTGCAAATTTTCCCAACAACTAGACCACATATCACATGAGAAACTTATTTTCTTTTATTTTTTTGACATTTCCATTATTTTCTTTTATTTTTTTTAAAACTGAAAAGGCGATCCCGGGGGGGGGGGGTTAGAGTTTGAAAATGGGACCTTTAGTACCGGTTCGTGGCACGAACCGGGACTAAAGGTCTCAACCCCATTAGTTCCGGTTCGTGCCACAAACCGGGACTAAAAGGGAGGAGCTTTAGTCGTGGTTGGCCTGGCCAACCGCGACTAAAGGCCTTTGGGCACCGTTAGTCGCGGTTGGCCTGGCCAACCGCGACTAAAGCCCGCGAGCGCCCTGGGCCCAGGCATTTGGTCGCGGTTCATCTGCCGAACCGCGACTAAAGACTTCATTAGTCGCGGTTCCTACAGTTTCGCGACTAATGGGGCTGGACGGAAGCCTCTTTTTCTATCAGTGATTGCAGCCCGAGACCCCTTGCCCGTCGTCCCACGTTTCCAGTTCAAACCTCTCTCACCATCTCAGGCATTGGCTGCTGGCGACGGCGAGCACCACCCTTATTCTCCCTGATGTGATGTGCGCTTGCCGACATCGCTGAAGCAACCGCCCCGGGCATCAGCAGGCCAGATCTGACATTCCTCGGCATCACTACGGGTATATCCGCCGGCTCAAGGATGCGCCGCCCGCCTCCGTCTCCTGCCACGTCGGAGTCCGCAGCCGCCATCTCGTTCTCCTCCACAGCATGCAGCGTCACGCCTTCCTCCAAGAAACAGTGAAGTCCCGGGACTTGCTTCCATTGGATACAGCGGCCACGACACCTTGGCTGCAAGATCTGTTTGTTTCCCCCAGTGGTGTTCATCTTGTTCCAGAGAGTAGTAGTGTTCATCTTGTTTCAGAGAGTAGTACTCTGTTTCACATCACGCTCCCTCCGTTCTTTAATTTAGACAGAAAAATCTTTTTCGTTCGTATATGTTATATCCAGTGAAACTTTCTTGTTCGTAGATATGCACCTGCTCTTGAATGTAGCCAACCAATCATCCTTTTGGTGCATTGCCCTGTAAAAATCTTCCCTTTCTGTAATTTTTGTTGGAACTATCTGGAAAGAACACTTCGAATATGCTTTTGTCCAGTACAACCTATGTACAATACAAAATTTATGTTTTGAAACAAGAATGTTTCTACCAAAATTGGACATGCATATTTAAAATATCTGGGTGGTGTTGTTCATTTTGCTTCAATGAAGTATACCAAACAATTTCTGTACGAAAGGATTTGTGTTTGTGTTTCAAATCAGGTTATTCCATTAGCCAATTTCGAAAGTGAAATTAGTTCTCAAAACAGTAAAGTCTGAACAGCAAAAGAAAAAATATATGATGCTTTTTGTACAGTCATATTTTATCTGCGATTTATTTACCGTTGATATATCATTTTGTAGCGTATATACTAGACAATATTAATTATTGCACATATTCTGTCCAGTAGACTAATAAAATGCCCAAGTACAAGGGCTCTAATGCCAAATGCACCATCAATCCCAGCTATGCTCGATCTGTACCATGAGATCTACATCCAATGGTCCTGTTGACCAGATCACACGATCACAGCCCAGGTGCTGATCCTATACAAGTTGTCCCCGCGGAAGTGCCGCGAGATAATCGCGCAGAGATTTTGATGATCGTCATAGTTGGGCTGCGCTCTATTTGGCTAGAGAGAAATAGCAGTCTTTTTTCTGCGGGTGGAGAAATAGAGTCTTTGACCATATGGCCTCCAGAGCGGAGAATGTCACGGGCTAAAGATGAATTTCATCTCTGGAAGCATGCTAGAAGCAGCGGGCAACACCCCTAGTAATTCACCCCCAAGTCTTATGTTTGGAGGCACGTCTGCTGCCCAATTAATATGTTCTTGAGGCAAGCACATCGTAACCGGCACTGCAACAAATTCGTCTCCTTTTAATATAAAGACACGTGAATCTCATGCGTATTCTGGAAAATAGAGCCCATAGCATAGGGTTCTTTTTTAAGCTAGTGGTGCCAGTAAATGGCTGTTCGGCGATCTCAAGGAGGGAACAAATTTCCGAGAAAGGGTAGGGTAGGCCACAAAGTGGGATCTGATGGACAAAAAAATTTCTTTAGAGAGAAGACAGAACCATTGTCGGATGCCTCATTTACGTGTGCTCCTATATCTTATATCTCGTTTATAGTGAAATCACTAGTTAAGGGTTGCCCCTTGTAAATGTCACTCACCCTCTTCTCAGGGGCTGACATGTGGTGCACTACATCTACGTCACCTGCGGCAACATGTGAGTTTTCTTTAGATCCGTTTATTTAAAAAGTTTTTTTTCTTAAATCGTGCATTCAAATACCGAACCGTTTTCACCGTTGGATTTCTCACGCCGAGATTTTTGGAACTAGATCCCATGTTAGTAGTTTTGATAAAAAAAGGAAAATAGTGGAAACTAAAAAAGCTAATATTGAAAAAAAGGAAGAAAAAAAGGTGTTCGGAAGCACGATTGAGAGTTTACACTTTTTACCTTTTTCAAAAATCACATATATGCTTCTCATGGAAGCACAACCAAATTTGTGTTTCTCGTGGAAGCATACTTGTTTTTCCCTTTTTGAGAAGCACAACTGTGCTTCGTAAAAAATATTTTCTCCAAAACCTAAGGATACCACGTGAAAACCGAAAAAATAAGAGAAAAAACCCCCATCAAAATACCCAAAACACGTACAGAAAAAAAAAATCCAGAAGGAACGCAAAGCACGCGACACATGGCGGGGTTGGACGGGAGCAACTACTTAACGAGCGCTTCTTCGGAGCGCTCGTAACGATCGGTTCGCGAGCGCTCCACGTGTGACAAGTGTTGCGCGTGGAGTGCTCCCGCAAGGGAAAACCAACTGGCGCGGTTGATTCCCGACTTTCCCTTTCCGGTTTGTGCTTTTGTGTGTTTTGCAGTTTGACCCTCGAACTACCAGAATTTTCCGTTTTTCCCTTTCCGCGCGATTAAACAAAGAAAAAACCAGTTTACGCGGTTGGTTCCCTGTTTCCCTTTCTCGTTTCCCTTTTTGTTCCCATTATATTTCCGGGTAATGGAGATTTATTGGGTAGTTACGGGCGGGGACTACCAACGCTATCAAATGTGAACTTTTAAGTAAGGAAGAAACAACAACTGTTTAATGCAAAATGGCAATCTTCAGAATCGTTCAATCGTATGAATTGAATGATTTTCCAGAGGCATAGGTGTAGACTAGCAGAGGCACGACTGTATAACTTTACTAAATTGAAGAACAGCGCCTCCGGCGCGAGGCAATGTCCTGCTCGCCTTCGGCTCGTTTAATTTTCATAAACATCTTGAAGGGGG
>NC_041389.1:647459052-647478172 GCF_002162155.2 Triticum dicoccoides
GGGGGCATAGGTCGACGTGTGTGTTGGTCATGCAGTGTGCTGGTTCATGCGGCCGTTCTCCATCGTCGTGTGACATGGCGCCTCCGGCACGATGGAACGTCCTGCTCGCCTTCGGCTCATTTAAGTTTCATAAACATCTTGAAGGGGGGGGGGCATAGGTCGAAGTGTGTGTTGGTCGTACAACGTGTTGGTTCGTGCGGCGCATTCTCCATCGTCGTGTGACACGACGCATCAGGCGCGAGGGAACGTCTTGCTCGCCTTCGGCTCGTTTAATTTTTATGCAGCAGGTCGTGCAAAAGGCAAGCTCCTTTGTTTCGAAAGGCACGGGTTTGAAGCATGCGCAGGCACGGGTTTGAAGCATGTGCAGTCACGTCTGCTTAAGAACTATGTGCGTGCATACACATGTGTGCATCCTACCAAGGCATTGGTATGTTGCCTCCGGAGGCACGGGTTTGAAGCATGTGCAGTCACGTGTGCGTAGGAGCTAGGCATGGTTGAATCTCTAGAGGAATGTGCGTGCATGCACATGTGTGTATTGTGCGAAGGCATTGGTATGTTGCCTCCGGAGGCACGGGTGTGAATCATCTGCAGTCACTTGTGTGTCTTAGCTAGCCACAGTTGAGGCGCTCTTGGTATGTGTGTGTGTTGATATTGCCCGGAGGCATGGTGACCCAGGCTTTGGTGGCACAAGGCCATGTCTCCTCTGGAAGCACGGGAGGGTGGTCTCCAGAGTCACGCGTAAGGGTTCGTTTTGGAATACACTGTTATCGTACAAATAAGAAGAGGCACTGTTGTTTATAGTGTACTAGCACTCTCTGATGATGTTGTTTTTTCAACATGAACACGCAATTTCTAACTATATTACATACAAATGTGAGTTAGTGATAAACTTTTTTGTCACGTCTTGATAGAATTAGCCTCGCAGGCTAAATCAAAACTTTTAGTCTTCATTCTTGCTGAAGATCTTGCAAATCTCGTCACCCATTTCACTAGCTTTGACTTCATTCATCTCGCTACTTAAGAGAATGTACATTGCCTCTGCCCTCCAGTATTCAACCTCATCCTGTGAAATTTTGCCGAGAGGAGAAGTATATTATTAGAGTTGGTGCATAAAAGTTGTTTATAAGTAAATATATATAGACTTAAAGTCAAATGTTTCAGGTCTTCGACGAACTTTTCACCATTGTAGAGGAATGCAAGCTTTAAAACAGCAAATGGTGATTCGCCTTTTTCTACCACTGGAACATCTTGCACGGTATGAATCTGCCATCTTGTTTTCTTTGGATTCATTGTTTGTTCAAGTATGGTGTTGAAAACTTCTTTAATCCTAGGCACCTGGGAATTGCATTTTGTAATTGTTTTAATATTGCAACTTGTAAAACTGAAAATATTGTTATGTATAAATGCTTATGATTGCCGACTTATGAGCATGATATTCCTGAAACTGTGTTTCTCTTTCTTTTTGAGCATCTTCATGTTTCTGAAGAACTTGACATACTCCATCTGAATGCAATTTATCAATGTATATCTTTTCTTTCTCAAATTCCTCTGGAGTCACTTCTCGAGGATCAATAATGTGAATTTCGTATTTGTATTTGTCCAGCACATATAATACGTAGCGGTCATTCTTCTCCATTGGAATGAATATCTGTGTACAAAAAACTTGTTGGTTTCCTCACAGTTTAATATAAATTAATTTGATAGAACACGTATTTTGTGATTTTGTCGCGGAGGAAAGAGATGTTACCATGTTTGCTGTTGAGAGCTTTTTCCGTTGATTTTCTTTGAGATACATGGGAACCAGCTGATTCTTTGTTTTTTGCAATTCACTTTTAAATTTTGCAACACTAGTTTTCTCTTTATTTAATTTTAGTATATGCTGCAAACAATAATTACGATGAAAAAAACAGGTAGAAAAAAGAGCTATGTAACAATATAAAAAGAGTACGTGTTGCAATATACACAGGATTTTGCTTTTTGAAAGTTTACCTCTGCAAAGTTTGGGCCTATTAATACTCTGTCACTCTCTTTTGAATCTTGTCTCCTTTCCCAGATTTCTGCTATGTCATCGAGCACCCTCTTTTCCATATGATGTGATATGTTCGTCTGTGCTAGTCTTAGACCAAATACTGCCTTTAGTTGGGCTCCAATAAGCTACGTGCTTTCACTGTCCCTACGGATGCGCCTAAATATAGTCTTGCTGCGACAGGGAGAAAAAAATAATTTTGGAGGTCATGGTCAGTGGGAAACAAATTTTTACATTATTTTTCGCCTCTGTCCAAACTATTTTGAGGTGCAATAGAAAACAACCCACCTTTTGTATTCCTCCTGCCGGTTGTCGCTCATGACTAGTTGGAAGAGGTCGGACGCCTCCTTTGTCTGTTGGAAGCAATGAGAATGTTTTGGGTATGGACTGGTGCTTCGTCTTTTTTTCCTTTTTGTTTCATCTGTTTTTGTCAGCGGAAGCAGATATGTAATATGTAAGCTCTCGTGATACGAAAGACATTGGTCAACCGTTGTATGGGTAGGTCATTACAAAAAAATGAGGATAACCGGAAATGATTTTCTTACCTTTGTTGGTGGAAAAGAAGTTTGAAGTTTCTGGTTTGAATTATTTGATTCTTCCAGGTAGTTGCTCACACTTTACTTGGTTTGTTTCACCAAATATGGCTGTAAAAAGGAACTCTGGTTTCCACTCGGCATCTACGTTGCTTTGCTGCATGAAGGTCATCGGATATTCTTTTATTTTTCTTTCATGGGATAATTGAAGTATTCAAGTAGTGCTGCTCTTGTACTATTAACTTACATCATCCTCATCATCTTTTATGAGATCAATGACATTCCAGTATTTTGCAAATTGAACCATGAAGTGTCCGCATTGGGCACCCTTCTGTTTTGGCATGCAAACTCTGTCAGGTGTTTCTGCTATCCTCGACCAGTTTGGTTCACTATTGGCTTGTAGTTCCGCTTCTCCGTAATGGTTCTTCATGAGTGTGTCCATCCTTTTAATCTATGATTACGGTTTGGTTTTATTGCTAGATTTTGCCATTAAGGAAGGGATTGCAAGAATTGGAAAACCAATTAGAAAACCAAGGTTGAATTGACGTACCAGTTCTGGGTGATCCTTATGGTGTGTTTTCCATATATTTTTTCCTCCTCCTTGTCTATAATTCAGTGAGTCAAGTATGTCGATGGAGCTTCTGTACTTGTTGAGCACGTACAGTGTGAAGTGTTTAGCTGTGTTGTGAGGTATCATAATCTGCGGTGTTTGGAGACATGGAGACAGAGTGAGTTAAAGTTCATTCTTGCTAGGAGAATTAAATGACATGTAAATGTGCAATCTGTAGGAAGAATGAATTATGTTTAAATATTTCTATTAACTTACCAGCTTTTTCTTTAAAAGTTCCTTCCCTCTTACAAGGGGTGCAAACTGTTTCAATGCTTCATCTTCATTGAATTCTGCTAGAACTCCTTCTTCTCCAGTATTAACACCGAGGACAATCTGTGACAAAAAGGTTTTCTACTTTTTAGTTCAATCTTTGTAATCACTGAAATGATGCAAGTGTTTTTGTCAAATTGGACTTCATACGTTCGCAAATTCTACGGGAAGTATGGCTTTATCGGTTGTGTTGTATTGTTACTGTAGTGTCCATTCTACGAACAATGTGTTCGCAATGGAGCCTTCCATCTGTCCTTTATCTCCTCTCTGTAGATGTTCTATTATTTGTTCTCCTGTAATCCAATCGGGTCGCTTCGAGCTAATATATACGTTTAGTCTGCAAAAGTTTATACATTAGTTAGGTGGGTTTAAAAAGGAGCAACATTTCTTTGTTTTTTTGTTGTGACAAGAGAAAGTACTTACTCTCCACATTCTTCCAATCCTTTTTGCTGAATAGGTATTCATGAAGTGCTTTGGCTTTGTTCATATATTTGAAATCTCCTGGGACAAAAGTAGGAATCAAGATTTTTCCATGGATCTTGTTTGAAGGATTTACCGGCCTCTTCTTGACCGAGATTTTCTTGCCTGAGCTAGCTGTTTTCAGATGATTGAGGCATTGAATATTCTCCTGATTCTTGCTGCAAGATTGTCAGATATTCTGTGGCATCTTTGTTGAATTCATAGCTTTCATGGTCATTCAGCCATGTTTTGATTACATCGAATTTATAGCCCATCTTTACATACTCGTTGTATTCGTCTAGTTGGGGCGGGGTAAGGCTTGAAAGAAATTCATCAACTTCTTCATGCTTTTCCATTGTTTTGGCTTTTAGGAAGTATAAAGAGATGGTGCTGGAGGTGCCTGCTACCTCTTGAGCACTGCGTTGGATTTCCCCGAAGAGGAGAGGATGATGCAGTAAAGTAGTGTAAGTATTTCCCTTAGTTTTCGAGAACCAAGGTATCAATCCAGTAGGAGACCATGCACAAGTCCCTCATACCTACACAAAACGATAGCTACTCGCAACCAATGCGATTAGGGGTTGTCAATCCCTTCACGGTCACTTACGAGGGTGAGATCTGATAGAGATGATAAATAATATTTTTGGTATTTTTGATAGATAGATTCAAAGTGAAAAGTAAAAGGCAAAGTAAAAACAAAGCAAGTAATAAAGCGATAGAGATTGATATGATGAGAATAGACCCGGGGGGCATAGGTTTCACTAGTGGCTTCTCTCAAGAGCAAAAGTATTCTACGGTGGGTGAACAAATTACTGTTGAGCAATTGACAGAATTGAGCATAGTTATGAACATATCTAGGCAATGATCATGTATATAGGCATCACGTCCAAGACAAGTAGATCGAAATGATTCTGCATCTACTACTATTACCCCGCTCATCAACCGCTATCTAGCATGCATCTAGAGTATTAAGTTAAAAATAGAGTAACGCCTTAAGCAAGATGACATGATGTGGAGGGATAAATTCATGCAATATGATAAAAACCCCATCTTGTTATCCTCGATGGCAACAATACAAAACGTGCCTTGCAACCCTTTCTGTCACTGGGTAAGGACACCGCAAGATCGAACCCAAAGCTAAACACTTCTCCCATTGCAACAACTACCAATCTAGTTGGCCAAATCAAACGGATAATTCGAAGAGACTTGCAAAGATAAATCAATCATACATAAAAGAATTCAAAGAAGATTCAAATATTTTCCATAGATAATCTGGATCATAAAGCCACAATTCATCGTTCTCAACAAACACACCGCAAAAGGAAGATTACATCGAATAGTTCTCCACAAGAGAGGGGGAGAACATTGTATTGAGATCCAAAAAGAGAGAAGAAGCCATCTAGCTACTAGCTATGGACCCGAAGGTCTGAAGTAAACTACTCACACTTCATCGGAAGAGCTATAGTGTTGATGTAGAAGCCCTCAATGGTAGATGCCCCCTCCGGCGGAGCTCCGGAACAGGCCCCAAGATGGGATCTCGTAGGCATATATAGGAGGAAGGAGTACGTCAGTGGAGCAGCAGGGGGCCCACGAGGTAGGGGGCGCGCCCAGGGGGCGCCCTCCACCCTCGTGACGGCCTCTTTTGTTCCTTGGAGCAGGGTCCAAGTCTCCTGGATCACGTTCGGTGAGAAAATCACGTCCCCGAAGGTTCATTCCGTTTGGACTCCGTTTGATATTCCGTTTCTTCGAAATACTGAAATAGGCAAAAAATAGCAATATTGGGCTGGGCCTCCGGTTAATAGGTTAGTCCCAAAAATAATATAAAAGTGGAAAATAAAGCCCAATATAGTCCAAAACAGTAGATAAAGTAGCATGGAGCAATCAAAAATTATAGATACATTGGAGACGTATCAGTGCCTTGTTGATTGCTTGTCGAGCCTGTTTCTTCTTGAAGAAGATCAGGCTATTTCTTCTGCTCATAAACCTGTTGTTGTATTGGTACATCGTTGTGTCTATCCTATTTTAAATCAGTGCCTGTTAGTTGCTCTGTGCTCGTGATATTGTTGTTGGTATTTGCTCATCCGTTTCCTCTTCAGTATGGTGTGGTATCTTGTCTTCTGGTGGTGGTTGATCTGGTTATATTGGTGGATCTTTTTCTTCGTGGTCTGTGAAAGATTCTTGGGCGATGGCGTGCCTGCTGACATCCATAACCTCTTTGCGTTTACTGTATATATCAATAACTTCATGCTCTTTTGTGGTTGTCGCATGCATAATATATTCTTTTGGCTCGGGATTTGGCGGAAACTCTTGTAGTATGCAACATTATGTCCGTTGCATTTTTTGTCTCCCATATCGACTTCATACTTCAGCTTATCTGTTATAATCAAAAAATAATAATTAAAAAATTATTACTTCTTCTAGTGTGACAAAATTGTAAGGTTTAGTTTTTGAAAAGACTAACCTGTTGTACGCTTGATTAATGACAGTTTGGTATTCCCTCTGTGTTGATTGATTAGTTGATATAGATTTTTTTCCTCAACTCTGGTACTTGTTCTGGCTCTAAGGTTGTTGTTGTTCCATCATTGGAGTAGTGCTTCAGGTTCATGTACATATAGAATGCGCCGTCCATTCTGCATGTAGAGAAATGGTACTAGTAAGATTGTTGCATTCAAGAAACGGAAAGAAGAGAAATGTTGGAGCAATGTTAGTGGTAATTGTTGCATTGAGAAGACGAAAGAACATAATTAATTCAGTAATTGAAGTAGTGAATCTTTCATTGAAAAAAAGAAAGAAGTGAAATGTTGGAAGTGCTTACGTGTCTTCTCCTTGAAGTGGCACCTGTAGTTTGACCCTTTTGAAATGGTCGATGCTTTTTTGTGAAAGCTGTAGCTGTGTGCTTACGTGCTTCTAGATTTTCATTAATTTGCTTGTTACATTGTTGAAGAATTCTATTGTGCCTGGATATGCAGTTGAAGAGTCAAGGAGTTCAAAGCGCTGTTTTTGCATGTTAACTATAATGGTGAAGTAATGACTTATAGTTTTGTCTTGCTCAAACCCGCTCAACGAACAGGGTAGAAGGAATTGTAAAACAAAAATTAAAAAGAAAACATTTGGAGATCTTCTTATATTTGGAAACATAAAATAATAAGAGAACTTTGCATAACATATATGCAAGCTGATCTGCTTACCATGTTATAATCTTGCAGTTTTTCTTCTTCTTGCATGCTGAAAAATGATCTAAGCCTGGCAGGTAGTAATTTTTTTCTAATGTGTTCTTGATCATTATTTTTGTAGCACATTGGATCTTCGTCGTCAGCTTCCTTTATCGAGTGCTGCTTGTTTTGTAACAAATACACAAAGTGAATTTGTCAGTTTAGTTATAGTTGAAGTTTATCTATTTATATAGTCATATATATTGTTTTAAACATGATTCTTTTGTCGTGATCTTTACTTACAGTGTTGCTTAACGACAGAATCTTTCTCCCTATGCCGTTGAGTTGTTTTCTCAAGATTCTTAGCATGGGCTTGATTGCTTTGGTGTGTACTGATTTATCGACCTTGAAGCTTTCGGCGACATGGCCTAGATTGACAACAAACTTGTCCGTTGGAATGAAAATCTCATCGTTGCAAAGTATATTTAGAAAAATGTTTTAGTTTACACATGATACAGTCAAAATGATCATGTGTAAGAATTTGTTTTGTGTTAGTTGTATGAACTTACATTTCTCTCTGTGTCCATGCCTTGCATACATCGTTGTATAGGTCTTCGATGGCTTTGTTGATGGAATCACTATGTTTGCCCCCTTTCTCCATTGTGCCTGCGATGATTTTGAATTTAATGTAAATAATTCCAACTCACAAGATCACAAGATTGAAATCAAGTTTCTATTGTCTTGCCTGCTTTGATGCTAGAAGATATATCCTGTCCGGTGTTGTTCCTTTCTTGTTCTCTTTCTGCTTCTTGCGACATGTTATGTTCTTCTTTTTGCGTTGTACCCTTTTGTTCAGTTTGTGCTCTATCCTCATTTGAGTCTTCTGTTCTTTTCTTAGCATCATGTTTTTCCTTGTCAACCGTCATGTCTTGCTGGTGGTCTTTTCCGTCTTGTTTTTTAGTCTCGACCTGGTGGCACTGACTTCTCTGCCAGGGGAATTGGCATTGTATGACGGTGTAGGGTTTTCTTCGATAGTTTCTGGTTCTTTCTCTGGAACAATCTGTGTGTTTGCTTCATTGGTTGTATCTCCGTGGTCGCCTTCTTCGTGTTTTTGTGTTATCATTGAAAAAATATTGAAATAATTTAACTTGTTACTTTATTTTAATTATAGCAGCTGTTATGGAAAAATAGCAAAGTGTTTGGTGTGTTCTTTGAGCTATTTTTATTGGAAACATCTTGTGGAAACATTTTGTGCAACTTCACCTCTTGAGCTGTCGTTGGTGATGCTGACTATTCCACCCATTCTTCGTTGAGTGTAATTTCTTGGGGATCCTCTTGTTCTTTCTTTTGGTGTTCATCGCCACTATCATGGTTTTTGTCTTGCAGTTGTTCAATCGTAAAGGTGGCTAAGTTTGAGTGCATTTGAGTTCTCATGGAACTACTTTATATTTTCGTAGAATTAGCTTATGTACCTTTACCTCCTCAATCGTTGTTGCTTCTGTTGTCTCTACTACTGTTCTCGTTGCTGCTGCTGACTGTTGTGCTTGTTCTTTGTTGAGTCGAGGTTTTTGGGCATCTTCTTGTTCTTTCTTTTGTAGTTCATCGCCGTTGCCATCGTTTTTGTCTTGTAGCTTTTGAACACACAGGTGGCTAAGTGGCAGTGCATTTGAGGTTCCACCTAGCTATTTTATACTTTCATAGGATCAGCTTATGTAACTTTACCTTTTCAGTCATTGTTGCTGCTGCCGTCTCTGCTGCGTGTTTTCCGGTGAGTGAATACTTTGGGGTTTGTTCTTCTGTGATGTTCATGTCTGCCATTTGAAGAACATGTTGCCCTTCTTCGGTGCCCTCCTTTTGCTCATTGGTCTCCTCTCTCTTTGATGCAGGAAAGTAGTGAAATGTCAAATGCGTGTTTTTGAACTATAAGACCGTGAAGAGGTATTGTGTGTTTTCACCTCTGTATTTGTTGTTGTTACTGTTGATTGTTCTAAGTATCCTTCGTTGAGTGGTGGTTTTGGGTCCTTCTCTTGCTCTTTATTTTGCTGTTCATGGTCACTGACCTTGTTTTTTCTTGCAACTGTTCAAATATAGAGGTGGCAAAGTGAGAGTGCATTGGAGTGAATACAGTTGTGGGCATTATTTGGCGACTGAATTTTTTGTGGCTTGGTGTTCAGTGGCATTATTGTCTACCGTTTGAAGAACCCGTTCGGGTTGTTCATTTGGATCCTCTGGTTGTGTTTGATGGTCCTGATCCTTGGTGCTCTCTTGAGCTTCTTGTGCCTCCACCAACACAAAAAGTATTTAAGAAATGGGTGAATCTCTGACTATTCAGTTACAATTTTTTTATAAGACCTCTTTCTCTGGAGTTGCAGGACTGTCTACTGGTGGAACTATGGCTTCTCCTTGCCTCGTGTTGTCCTCTTGTTTTTCTTGTTAAATGTCTATGCCAGTGCTTTCGCTTGCTTCCTTTTCCTGTTTAATAAAAATTGAAATTATAGATTGAACTTCATTTGTGTCCGAGCTTTGTAACCTCACCTCTTCAGATGTTGTTGTTTGAAGTTCTGTGTGTTTTGGTGTTTCCTTTGGTTGTGTTGCTTCTTGATCTTCGAGATCAACGTACTTGTTTGTTTCTTGCATTTGTTCAAAAAAAAGGTGAGACATCCTTTATAATTCTTGTATTGCGGCGGCGACGTGTATTAGGTAGTTCAGACATCATAAATGTGTTGACAAGGGGTTGTTGTTGTTGAATTTTTACCTCTGTGTTGGTGACTGTGTTATTCAGGTCTGCATCGACTGTTTCTTTGTCAGGTATAACAGTCTCTAGTTTCTCATCGGCTGGGATGTCTTGGGCTTTCTCTTTTGTACTCCTGATGGTGATCTGCAATGTTGTGGCACTAGAAATCTCTTGTACACAAACTTCTTGTTCTATGCCTCCTTCTTCTGTTTGAGGTTCACTATGGGGTTCAATTTCAACACTGATTGTCTTTTGGTCTTGCAATGCTTGTGATACCTGCAGATCAAACAGTATGAGTTTGCGGTTCATTTTCTTTCCTGCCATTATGAGTTTCCGGTGTGGGGTGTAGTGGGCTGTGGAAGTTTACCTCCTCTTTGTTGTTTTCTTCTACTTCATTGTTTGTTATGCTAACGGTTGATTGTGGGTCAGCCTCTTGCATTTAGATGGCAGGACTGCTTACTTGATTGTTCTCTAGCTGAGCTTATATTTTGTTGGAGGTTTGTCAGTTAACTTATAACTCTATCCAGTTTTGAAACGAAAAATGGATGTTCATACTGACCTCTTCACTGGTTCTGGCATCAATCGTATCTTGTGTTGTGATTGATTGTTCCTGAAAGCATTGAGACAATTCTTTTCAGTTGAGGTATGAAAACAGGGGTTTACTTTAGGGCGCGGATGGCACCATGCATTACTATTTATTTACCTGTTTTTGCCGCTTTATCTTCTTCTTGTCAATGCCCATGTCTGTTGATTTTGTTCTTCTCTTCCTCTGTTCGTCTTCTTCTTCTTTCTTTCTTTCTTTTTCTCCTCTCTCTTGGTTCTGTTGTGGCTACGATTTCATTCGTGCGGTTGGCATCGACTAGTATATTTGAGGCTGTTGGATCTGCTTGCTCTAGTTTCTACAGGGTCGCGTTGTCTGTCAGATACTTTGTGCAAACTATGTCCTGAAATTCTCTGAGTTGCTCTAAAGAATCCAACAAGGCCTTTGTTTGTTGCACTACTAAGTTCTTGTTGTTTTCATCGAATCTCTCTTCTTTTTTGTTGAATTGGTGTTCAGCCCTGGTGGTTACTGCGGGTAACTATTCTGCTTCATGGAGCACTTTTTCCAACAATTTCTTTATCCTTTGGAATCTTTCTTGTGGTCCTGTGCTGATGCTTTTGTTTGGTTCCCTGCTTCCACTGCTGCCGATACGTGGTTCGCGCCGGTGTTTGGGTGGAGGTGGTAGAAGTTTGGTTGTGTGCTGGTGTTGCTGTTGTTTACGATGTTCTCCTGCTATCTGGTGAATTGAAGACGAAGTTGATGCTGTGCTGGCATAGAAGATCCTGTCTGTTGTTCCTTTCCATGTCTGGATCGATTTGGTGGAATGGAGTTGATTAGAATGGAAACCGTTTTCAAGAAGGGAAGGACTGATTTATGTACAACAGAGCTATACCTGTATCTTGCCAAATTCATAGTCATCTGGTCGTGCTTTTCTGTCCCTTTTCATGTCTGCTCTAGCTATTTTCGCTAGGTCACTCTCTTTGAGATGGTTTGCTCGTGGTAATGAGGTCTTGTTCATTGTCTTTGCAATCTTCCGCATTTCCTTTGTGTTGGTTGGCAGCAGCAGGGAGTCGAGGTACATGATTACTGGTCCCTGTGCCAAACCATTGACATGCTCTTTGTTCTTTTCTTCCTGAGGCAACGTCCTGTGCTTCTGCCATATCTTGGCTCCTTCCCTAATACTTTCGACGATTACCTTGCAGAAATCCATCTTTGCCATTTTTGGATAGTCCATGTACTTGACCATTATAGCTTGTCAGGCGAAGATAGCGGCGCTTGACCCGCAGACAACGTTGTGGAAAAAATAAGGAAAAATATTTTAACTGATTTCCTGTTTGACTGTTCGTCCTCTAGTTCCACCAATTTTTCTATCTATGTGAACAATTCTTTTGGTTTGAAATTTGTATGTTTGAAGCCAAGGTCTGACATCAGTTCTTTCATTGAAGTTGGGCTCTTCTCTGGCCTTGGTGCTGACTTTTCCGTGCCGTTTGGGTATCCAAACACTTTGTGTATAGCTTCCTTGGTAATCTTGATTTTTTTGTCTTTGGTAGCATCACCGAAGGTTATTTTCATGCTTTCTGTGTCCAGGTTGTCGTAGATGTGTGCTTCAAGCGGTCTGTAGATGAAGCCCGTTATTTTGCAGTTCTCTATGCTGCCAAATCCTGATGTCCTAATATCTTGCTTGTGATGGTCTTTAAGTAAATTCCATGCTTTCTTGACATGAGCGAATGCTACCCCTGCCTTGATTTGGCATTTCTCTTTGTTTGTTTCTTCCCGTTCTTCATCAACTGTTGGTGCTGCCAATTCTTTTCCGCTTGTCTTTCTCCTCTTTCTGTCCCTCTGGCCTGATTTGGGCTGTTTCAGAAGAAAAAAAGAAAGGGTTTTGTTAGAAAGGAACGTTAGATCCTTAGTGCTGAATAGTGGTATTCAAAATTTGTACATAAGTGTGTTTTTACATCATCGTCATGTTCTGCGTCGCTGTCGTGCTCTTCAGCATAATCGCCGTCTGTAGGAATGAAACCTGCATCATGTTGTCTGTCATCGTCGTCACCATTGGTATCTGAACCTTTGCTGTTGGTATCGTCTTGTTCTGTTCTACCCTGTGTCGTTTTTTTTTCTTCTTGCGTTCACCTTGTTTCTTCGTGCTGGTTGGTGCTGCTAGCGGGAGTACCATTAGAGGTAATGGCTGATGCTGCAAGGTACTAGTGTCGACAATGTTTTCAGCATTGTCCTTTTGCTTTTGCATTTAGCTCCAGGAGTAAAAATAGTGCTGGTATTTGATTTTATCTTTTTTTGCTTGTTTCTAGATGTTTAATCCCGTTGAGCCTGGTGTAAGTTACCATTTCTGCCACAGGTGGTTTGTTCATCATGTTTTGTTCTATGTCCTTTTCTGATGAATGAGGAGACATGTTGTGTGTTTCTGCCCTTTCAATATCACCATCTTCATGTCCTGCATAATGACCAGGTAACAAAAAAGGAAAAAAAAGTGTCCGAAAATAATTGATACACATTTAAAATATATATCTTGCACGATTATGCATAAGGAATGTGAAACTCCCAAATGGGATTTTTAGTTTTCTATTTTTGGGTTAAGAAAGGTTATTACTACTGTTACCCATTGAGCTAATCAGGGGATGGAAAAATATTAATTATGGTTATGAGTGCAGCTGGGGAAGTGAAGTTAGGGTGAAAAATTTTCTAAGACAAAAATGCACTTTACAGGTGATATTTCATAGCGGGAGGAATATCATCAATGAGAGTTGAAAATTTGTTGGGTAAGTTAAACTGTTTTTGAATTAAAAAATAAGATACTGTGCGAACATTTTTAATGTTTTCTATAAAGAAATATATCAAAAGTGGCAGGTAGTTTTATTTGTAGACATAGTTAAGTTATTGTTGTCAAGGATAGCAGTTAAGTTATTTATGTCTCAATATAGTTTCTTGTAGATAGACAATGGACACTTTTGGTCAAACCTTTGACGGGAGCTTACTGGATTGCATGCTCTTCAGCAGAGTGTTCGTTAGTATTTTGCTGGGTTTTAGCTTCTTCATGAGGATTTCTCATTGCTTCATAAAAAATGGGTAGGTGTTAGAAGCAGAGTCGAGTGTCACAGAAAAAAAAACCTGCATGGTGTGAAAACAAATTTGTATCAATAGAGAGGCACGGGTTGTTTTACCCTAGAAGCACAGGGTACACCTATTCTTTGTTTACGGTTTTTCACACCAGAGGCACTTAATTTGAAAAACGGTTACATTGAAGGGACAAGGGATGTAGAAAATCTCGTATGGTTATCAGGTTTGGCCTCTCAGGATGCTTGCGGGGTTTGGATCTATCGACGTATTCTAGTTTGTGATGTTTCATGTTTAGTACCTTTGAGCACATATCGTATGGCGAAAATTCTAGGGCAGAGAGCAGTAGCATTTCTATTAAATCTCATCTCTGCGCTAGTTCAATTTGTTAGACAAATTGATTAAGGTTATCGGAAAACTCCTTGGTAGTGGTGGCTAGGGTTGCTGTTCCTGGAAGTGGAAAAATCACTACAATCTACCCGGTGGAATGGAGTGGGATAGAATGATTATTACCTTCAATTACTTGTCCGATGTTCTTCGCTTCCATCCGCTTATTGTGTTGTTGCTCTTTTTTTCTTGCGATTTCCATCGCCGTTGTTGAAGTCCTCGCCATTGGTAGCCGCAGCCGGCGGGGTTATTGGTGTTGTCACGGGTAGTGTGTGCCTGTATGTATGTTGGATTGGAGGGTGGTTGGCGAACACGATGGCGGTTGTCTGGTGACGCGAACTCGATTTTGAATTTGTGTTTGTGTGCAGAAGGAAGGAGGAGAGCATGCGGGAGTGATGAAGGTTTTGAGATTTACTTTGTGGAAGGGGAAGCAAGCTAGTGCAAGAGGGAGGGAGAGATGGAAACCATCGAACCGTCTCTAATCTTCAACCGTCCTTTTGAGCATCAATATTTGTTATGCTTGGCTTGGGTTTTTTGTGTGCTACATTATTTTTTTTAGTGTTGAGACTGGTAGTGCTGAATTGGAGCCTCTCTACCTAGCGGCATGTGGATGAAGGCACACGAGGCACGGAACTACAGGTTCCATAGGCACGTAGATGCAGGCACAGGAGGCACAGAAGTGTAGGTTCTACAGGCAGTTATAGAACCACGGGACATGCAACTCTCGCATGAGGCAGGTGGATGTAAGCATCGGAGGCACGGAAATGAAGCCCACACAGACACGGACATGCTGCTTGTCGAGGCACGGGTGTCAACCCTGTGGATGTACAAGAGTGCGGTGGCAGAGGCATGTGTCAGAATGCTCGGTTAAAGAGGAACGGTTGTGAAGTCTCAGGAGCGACGCAGGCGTGGCAGTGGGACCATGTAAGAGTCACGGCACATGTTACGTTAGGAACGTGAGGCACGTGGGTGCAGGCACAGTAGGCAGAAAAGGTGAATCCACAACAGGCACGTTCATGTATTTTCTCAAGTCACGGGTGTGCACTCTCTAGATGCACAAAAAGTCTGGCGGCAGAGGCATAGGTCCGACTACTCGGTTAGAGAGCCACGGTGGTGAAGTCATGTGGGTGTCGCACTACGGGGCACATAAGAGTCGCGACAAGTGTCACGTGAGGCACGTGGGTGCAGGTGCGTAAGGCACGGAAATGAAGGCACCACGGTTGTGAAGTCACGTGGTAGTGCTGAATTGGAGCCTCTCTACCTACAGGCATGTGGATGAAGTCACACGAGGCGCGGAACTGCAGGTTCCATAGGCACATAGTTCCAGGCACATGAGGCATGGAAGTGTGTGTTCTACAGACAGTTACAGAACCACGGGATAGGCATGTTGGAAATATGCCCTAGAGGCAATAATAAAAGCATTATTATTATATTTCCTTGTTCATGATAATTTTCTTTATTCATGCTATAATTGTGTTATCCGGAAATCGTAATACATGTGTGAATAACAGACATCAACATGTCCCTAGTGAGCCTCTAGTTGACTAGCTCGTTGATCAACAGATAGTCATGGTTTCCTGACTATGGACACTGGATGTCATTGATAACGAGATCACATCATTAGGAGAATGATGTAATGGACAAGACCCAATCCTAAACATAGCACAAGATCGTATAGTTCGTTTGCTAGAGTTTTCCAATGTCAAGTATCTTTTCCTTAGACCATGAGATCGTGTAACTCCCGGATACCGTAGGAGTGCTTTGGGTATGCCAAACGTCACAACGTAACTGGGTGACTATAAAGGTAGACTACAGGTATCTCCGAAAGTGTCTGTTGGGTGACATGGATCAAGACTGGGATTTGTCACTCCGTATGACGGAGAGGTATCACTGGGCCCACTCGGTAATGCATCATCATAATGAGCTCAGAGTGACCAAGTGTTTGGTCACGGGATCATGCATTACGGTACGAGTAAAGTGACTTGCCGGTAACGAGATTGAACGAGGTATTGGGATACCGACGATCGAATCTCAGGCAAGTAACATATCGATAGACAAAGGGAATAGCGTACGGGGTTGATAGAATCCTCGACATCGTGGTTCATCCGATGAGATCATCGTGGAGCATGTGGGAGCCAACATGGGTATCCAGATCCCGCTGTTGGTTATTGACCGGAGAGTCGTCTCGGTCATGTCTGCTTGTCTCCCGAACCCGTAGGGTCTACACACTTAAGGTTCAGTTACGCTAGGGTTGTAGGGATATGTATATGCAGTAACCCGAATGTTGTTCGGAGTCCCAGATGAGATCCCGGACGTCACGAGGAGTTCCGGAATGGTCTGGAGGTAAAGATTTATATATGGGAAGTCCTGTTTCGGGCATCGGGACAAGTTTCGGGGTTATCGGTATTGTACCGGGACCACCGGAAGGGTCCCGGGGGTCCACCGGGTGGGTCCACCTGTCCCGGGGGGCCACATGGGCTGTAGGGGGTGCGCCTTGGCCTACATGGGCCAAGGGCACCAGCCCCACATAGGCCCATGCGCCTAGGGTTTGAGGGGGAAAGAGTCCTAGGAGGGGAAGGCACCTCCTAGGTGCCTTTGGGGGGAGGGAAACCCCCTTGGCCGCCGCACCCCTAGGAGATTGGATCTCCTAGGGCCGGCCACCCCCCTTGGCACCCCTATATATAGTGGGGGAGAGGAGGGACTTCATACCTGAATGTCTTGGCCTTTGGTTGCCTCCTTCTCCCTCCCCAACACCTCCTCCACCTCCATAGTGCTTAGCGAAGCTCTGCCGGAGTACTGCAGCTCCATCAACACCACGCCGTCGTGCTGCTGCTGGTGCCATCTCCCTCAACCTCTCCTCCCTCCCTTGCTGGATCAAGAAGGAGGAGACGTGGCTGTTCCGTACGTGTGTTGAACGCGGAGGTGCCGTCCGTTCGGCGCTGGTCATCGGTGATTTGGATCACGTCGAGTATGACTACATCATCACCGTTCTTTTGAACGCTTCCGCTCGCGATCTACAAAGGTATGTAGATGCGTATAATCACTCGTTGCTAGATGAACTCCTAGATGATCTTGGTGAAACGAGTAGGAAATTTTTTGTTTTCTGGAACGTTCCCCAACAGTGGCATCATGAGCTAGGTCTATGCGTAGTTCTTCTTGCGCGAGTAGAACACAATTTGTTGTGGGCGTAGATTTGTCAACTTTCTTGCCGTTACTAGTCCTTTCTTGCTTCAGCGGTATTGTGGGATGAAGCGGCCCGGACCAACCTTACACGTACGCTTACGTGAGACCGGTTCCACCGACTAACATGCACTAGTTGCATAAGGTGGCTGGCGGGTGTCTGTCTCTCCTACTTTAGTTGGAGCGGAATCGATGAACAGGGTCCTTATGAAGGGTAAATAGAAGTTGACAAATCACGTTGTGGCTTTAACGTAGGTAAGAAAACGTTCTTGCTAGAACCCTAATTCAGCCACGTAAAACATGCAACAACAATTAGAGGACGTCTAACTTGTTTTTGCAGCAAGTGGTTTGTGATATGATATGGCCAAAGTTGTGATGAATGATGAATGATCTATATGTGATGTATGAGATGTTCATGCTATTGTAATAGGAATCACGACTTGCATGTCGATGAGTATGACAACCGGCAGGAGCCATAGGAGTTGTCTTTATTCTTTTATATGACCTGCGTGTCATCAAGAAACGCCATGTAAATTGCTTTACTTTATTGCTAAACGCGTTAGCCATAGTAGTAGAAGTAATAGTTGGCGAGCAACTTCATGGAGACACGATGATGGAGATCATGATGATGGAGATCATGGTGTCAAGCCGGTGACAAGATGATCATGGAGCCCCAAGATGGAGATCAAAGGAGCTATGTGATATTGGCCATATCATGTCACATTTATTATTTGATTGCATGTGATGTTTATCATGTTTTGCATCTTGTTTACTTAGAACGACGATAGTAAATAAGATGATCCCTCACAATAAATTCAAGAAGTGTTCCCCCTAACTGTGCACCGTTGCGACAGTTTGCTGTTTCAAAACACCACGTGATGATCGGGTGTTTTATTCAGACGTTCACATACAACGGGTGTAAGACAGATTTACACATGCAAACACTTAGGTTGACTTGACGAGCCTAGCATGTACAGACATGGCCTCGGAACACAGAAGACCGAAAGATCGAGCATGAGTCGTATAGAAGATACGATCAACATGAAGATGTTCACCGATGTTGACTAGTCCGTCTCACGTGATGATCGGACACGGTCTAGTTTAACTCGGATCATGTAATACTTAGATGGATAGAGGGATGTCTAATCTAAGTGGGAGTTCACTAATAATTTGATTAGTTGAACTTAATTATCATGAACTTAGTCTAAAATCTTTGCAATATGTCTTGTAGATCAAATGGCCAACGTAGTGCTCAACTTCAACGCGTTCCTAGAGAAAACTAAGCTGAAAGACGATGGCAGCAACTATACGGACTGGGTCCGGAACCTGAGGATCATCCTCATAGCTGCCAAGAAAGATTATGTCCTACAAGCACCGCTTGGTGACGCACCCGTTCTCCCTGCAGAACAAGATGTTATGAACGCTTGGCAGGCACGTTCCGATGACTACTCCCTCGTTCAGTGCGGCATACTTTACAGCCTAGAGCCGGGGCTCCAAAAGCGTTTTGAGAGACATGGAGCATATGAGATGTTCGAAGAGCTGAAAATGGTTTTCCAAGCTCATGCCCGGGTCGAGAGATATGAAGTCTCCGACAAATTCTTCAGCTGTAAGATGGAGGAAAACAGTTCTGCCAGTGAGCACATACTCACTATGTCTGGGTTGCATAACCGCTTGACTCAGCTGGGAGTTAATCTTCCGGATGATGCGGTCATTGACAGAATCCTCCAGTCACTTCCACCAAGCTACAAGAGCTTTGTGATGAACTTCAATATGCAGGGGATGGAAAAGACCATTCCTGAAGTATTTGCTATGCTGAAATCAGCAGAGGTAGAAGTCAGGAAGGAACATCAAGTGTTGATGGTCAATAAAACCACTAAGTTCAAGAAAGGCAAGGGTAAAAAGAACTTCAAGAAGGACGGCAAGGAGGTTGCCGCGCCCGGCAAGCAAGCTGCCGGGAAGAAGCCAAAGAATGGACCCAAGCCCGAGACTGAGTGCTTTTATTGCAAGGGAAGCGGTCACTGGAAGCGGAACTGCCCTAAGTACTTAGCGGATAAGAAGGCCGGCAAAACAAAAGGTATATGTGATATACATGTAATTGATGTGTACCTTACTAGTGCCCGTAGTGGCTCCTGGGTATTTGATACCGGTGCAGTTGCTCACAT
>NC_041389.1:647482335-647483578 GCF_002162155.2 Triticum dicoccoides
ATTAATTTAAACCTGTTAAACCCCCCCTGTCACTGACGTGTGGCCCCCACACGTCAGGTTTGACTTCAGCCAGCCGCAGTTGACCACTGACGTCATGCTGACATCATGCTGACGCAGTAATTGATTTTCTGGATTTAAATTAAATCAGGAAATTCCAGAATATTATTTAAACTTCAAAAATTCATAACTTTTATTCTGTAACTCCAAATTGGACAAATTATATATGAAAAATGATCAGAAAAATCCAATCTATCCATCTGTACTATTTTCATGCATGATCAAACAAGTTAAATTGATGTTCTAAGCAGAACAAGGAAAAGCACTTTAAAAGGCCATATTTGAATTTGAAATTTGAATCTTTGATTCAAATTTGTTCAAACCCTTCTGGCTTTAGTTGCATTAGCCCAATACACTCATATTGCCATGTTTCATGCATGCATCATATTGTTGCACATTGATTGGTGATGCTTGTGTATCGATGTCCTTTGCGACAGGTTCTGTCCCCGAGGAGTACCGTGATTACCCTAACGAAGAACCGTATCCGTGCATCGAACCATCAGGCAAGCAACCAACCATTTTATCATATCGATACAATCCCATGTTCTCGCTCCTGCTCTCTTTTACTGCATTAAGACAACGCGATTCAAACTGCTGTGTGCTACGGTAGTTGAACCCATTTCCTCTGCATGACCTGTCATTGCCATAGTAACTAGATGAAACCCACTAGCATGTGTAGGAGTTGATTGAGCCATATGCATGTATTGTTCCTACCTTGCTACGCCTGCTATGCTTAGAGTCGTGTCAGGTCTGGTTCATCTGGGTGATGGGCTAGAGTGAAATGATTATGTCGGTAATGAGAGTGGTGTGGTGAACACGAATTGGTAAAGGTATCGATGAGAGGCCATGTAGGAGTACATGGTGGGTTGTTTCATTGAAGCCGACCTTAAGCACTGAGATCTGTATGTGTGATTTAAGAATCAGCTACTACCATGCATTGGGCCCGAAACCAATGGACCCTCTCGGCTTCTTATTCACCCTAGTTCTCCGTCCAGGAGTTGCAAGTAGTTTCTGGTGTTTGTAGCCTACTGGAGGCCGTGGACAGCGCTGACCGTAGGGGTGGGCTGTGATGCGGTAGGTACGTGGCACGGTGTACCGAATACCCGTTAGGTATCTTGGGAACCCTGTTCACATCGTTCGGGGCCGTATGGGAAACCTCGGCCGGACTCCCTGCGGATGGAACCTG
>NC_041389.1:647484069-647540844 GCF_002162155.2 Triticum dicoccoides
TGTCACACCCTAGCTAGTCATGCATTAGAGTGTTGCATCATGTTTACCCTTTCATCAGAAACTTGAAATGGGGATGACAGAACCCCCAGTCCCCTCTGAAACCAACTAGGGTTACTAAAATAATTTTTCAATGAACCTGAAATGCCCTTCTAAAATGCCCATCATTTTTGCCTTGGTTCAGAACCTCTGCCAAAAGTGATGCACATTTTCCTAGGCCATCCTAGGGTTTTTGAATTAAATCATAAATATTTGAATTTGGGCATTTAAAATAATATAAAATATTTAAATGCTCAAATATCTCCAAACTAAAATGTTTCATGTTGGAAATAATCCAACCATGAGCCAGGAATAGTTTGGTGATTTTTGAACTTGCCTAGGTATTTTATTTAATTCAACAAAGTTGCAGATATATTAAATAAAAACAGAAACAGAAGAAAAGGGGGGAAAACTTACCTGTGCGGCCCAGCCAGCTGGCCGGCCCAGCCAGCAGCCGACCCAGCCCAGCACTGCAGCTCTCCGTCGTCTTCCTCCCCTCGCCCCGAAGCTGCTGCGTGCTCGCGCGCGCACGGCCGCGCGGCCACCTCCTGCTTGCCGACGAGCTCCTGGCCGCGTGGACGACTCCCGCAGGCCGTCCCGATCCCCCCTGCTCTCTCTTACTCTCCCCCGGCTCTCCCCTCCTCTCCCTCGCTCTCTCTCTCGCCCGGCCGAACACCACCGTCGCCGCCGTTCGCCATAGCAGTCATCTCCGGCCACCCCTCGCTCCCCCGATTAGCTCAGAAGCTCCGCCACAACCCCCTCTTCCTCCCCACCGCTCCACAGCTCCCCGGAAGCCCTGCATCGCCGCCACGTCGCCGTTCCCCTCTTCGGGCTCCGATCATCGTCGCCGTCGAATTCGTCGTCTCCGGCGCGTCCCCGAGCCCGCTTCGACGCCCACTGCAACCGCGGTGAGCCCCCGGATCGTTTCCCTCTTCTTCCCTGGCCTCTCCCGACCCCTAGGCCCTAGCCCCACCTTGGCCGAGAGCTCCACGCCGCCGGCGATGTCGCCGTCGTGGCCACGGTCACCGTAGCATCCAACCGAGTACACTATCGTGCTCTACACCTCACTGGGATCACGCAGCACACACTAACGCCTCCCCAAACCCTCTGCAACATCGATCCCGACCGCACCCGAACTCCGGCCGCCGCAGCCGAGCTCGCCGCCGTCAACTCCGGCCACCCCGAGCCCAACCACCACCACCAATAGTCGCGGCTCAACCTCAGCAACACGTAGATGCCTTCCGCCGTCCATTTGGTTGCCGGAATGGCAAAAGGCACTCTCGCCGCCGTCTCGGACCTCGCTGGCGTCATGTCGCCGGTGGGGTTTGATTTGTCCGACCTGGGCTTTGACCCCCCAGGGTCACTGACGCGTGGGCCCTGTCGGCCAGGTGGTTAGATTAACACTAACTACTGTTAGTCAACCCCCCCTAACACTGACAGTGGGCCCCAGCGCCACTAATCCCTAATTAGGATTAATTTAAACCTGTTAAACCCCCCCTGTCACTGACGTGTGGCCCCCACACGTCAGGTTTGACTTCAGCCAGCCGCAGTTGACCACTGACGTCATGCTGACATCATGCTGACGCAGTAATTGATTTTCTGGATTTAAATTAAATCAGGAAATTCCAGAATATTATTTAAACTTCAAAAATTCATAACTTTTATTCTGTAACTCCAAATTGGACAAATTATATATGAAAAATGATCAGAAAAATCCAATCTATCCATCTGTACTATTTTCATGCATGATCAAACAAGTTAAATTGATGTTCTAAGCAGAACAAGGAAAAGCACTTTAAAAGGCCATATTTGAATTTGAAATTTGAATCTTTGATTCAAATTTGTTCAAACCCTTCTGGCTTTAGTTGCATTAGCCCAATACACTCATATTGCCATGTTTCATGCATGCATCATATTGTTGCACATTGTTTGGTGATGCTTGTGTATCGATGCCCTTGCGACAGGTTCTGTCCCCGAGGAGTACCGTGATTACCCTAACGAAGAACCGTATCAGTGCATCGAACCATCAGGCAAGCAACCAACCATTTGATCATATCGATACAATCCCATGTTCTCGCTCCTGCTCTCTTTTACTGCATTAAGACAACGCGATTCAAACTGCTGTGTGCTACGGTAGTTGAACCCATTTCCTCTGCATGACCTGTCATTGCCACAGTAACTAGATGAAACCCACTAGCATGTGTAGGAGTTGCTTGAGCCATATGTATGTGTTGTTCCTACCTTGCTATGCCTGCTATGCTTAGAGTCGTGTCAGGTCTGGTTCATCGGGGTGATGGGCTGGAGTGAAATGGTTATGTCGGTAATGAGAGTGGTGTGGTGAACACGATTTGGTAAAGGTATCGATGAGAGGCCATGTAGGAGTACATGGTGGGTTGTTTCATTGAAGCCGACCTTAAGCACTGAGATCTGTATGTGTGATTTAAAAATCAGCTACTACCATGCATTGGGCCCGAAACCAATGGACCCTCTCGGCTTCTTATTCACCCTAGTTCTCCGTCCAGGAGTTGCAAGTAGTTTCTGGTGTTTGTAGCCTACTGGAGGCCGTGGACAGCGCTGACCGTAGGGGTGGGCTGTGACGCGGTAGGTACGTGGCTGGGTGTACCGAATACCCGTTAGGTATCTCGGGAACCCTGTTCACATCGTTCGGGGCCGTATGGGAAACCTCGGCCGGACTCCCTGCGGATGGAACCTGGATAGGCGATAAACCTGGACTGGAGGCTTAGGTGATTAGGTAGGTCGTGGCCGACACCCACGTTGGGCTTCCGCTTGAAGGTTGCCGAGTACATGTCGTGTAAACGACGGTAAGTGGTGAGAGCGTGTATGAAGAAGTACCCCCTGCAGGGTTAACATGATCTATTCGAATAGCCGCGTCCGCGGTAAAGGACTACTTGGTTGCCTATACAGTTCATAGACAAGTAAATGGAAACTACTAAAAGCCTCAAGATAAGTGTGAGTGCCGAGGATGGCTCTTCCGTAGGAAGACGGAGGTGGATCCTCGGTAGTGTATTGAAGTGGTGAGTAGTGGACTCGTGTGCGCAAAACCATTTCAAGTTGGAGTATCGTAGGATAGACTAGCCAAGAGTCAAAGCTGGCTTGCTGCAATAACTCCACCAACCCTTCTTGACACTATGCATGTATGTAGGATCTGATGTAAGTCTTGCTGAGTACCTTTGTACTCATGTTGCTATAATCTACATTTTTACAGAAGACGCTGCAACCCCTTCTGATGGGTTCTATGTAGACGTTGACATCAACGAGTAGGCTAAAGACCCAGGTGGTGACCCTGAACTTGTGAAGGACCACGTAGTATAGCTAGGCTTTCCAAGCCTCTTTTATTTTACTAGTTGTCTGTACCCAGACAAGTTATTTCCGCTGCTGGCTTGTATGACTGTATGACTTGTATGTTGGGTCGTGAGACCCGTACCTTTGTGTATGTTATGTATGGCTCACTGAGCCTTAAATAAAGTACTTGTGTCATAGAGTCATGTTGTGATGCTTCGTTGTATTTGCACATATCGAGCATATTGCGTGTATGATTGAAATGCTTGGTATGTGTGGGATCTGACTATCTAGTTGTTTATCTTTAGTAGCCTCTCTTACCGGGAAATGTCTCCTAGTGTTACCGCTGAGCCATGGTAGCTTGCTACTGCTCTGGAACACTTAGGCTGGCCGGCATGTGTCCTTCTTCGTTCCTGTGTCTGTCCCTTCGGGGAAATGTCACGCTTTGAGTACCGGAGTCCTGTTAGCCCGCTACAGCCCGGTTTACCGGAGTCCTGCTAGCCCAGTGCTACAGCCCGGACCCACTTGCTGATGACCGACACGTTCGAAGCTGGGTCATGGATGCCTGTCCCTGTAAGTCTGTGCCACTTTGGGTTTACGACTAGTCATGTCAGCCCGGGCTCTTTATCATATGGATGCTAGCGACACTTTCATATACGTGAGCCAAAAGGCGCAAACGGTCCCGGGAAAAGGTAAGACGACACCCGTGGGGATACCGTGCGTGAGGCCGCAAAGTGATATGAGGTGTTACCAGCTAGATCGATGTGACATCGAGTCGGGGTCCTGACAGCGTTGGCATCAGAGCCGGACTGCCTGTAGGTTCTTCAAGCCAAACTGGTCGATGTTGAGTCTAGAAATTCTTTAGTTATATGTAGGGGAATTGTTTGTGGGTTGGAACGTAAGGCTCTTTTTACTCCTTATACCTTATGACTTTCTGATCTGAGTCAGTCCATTCTTTCCACCGGGGGTTAAGGAATTAGGATCTATTCTCTCTATCAGGATCACGTGTCACTAATCAGTAGTACCTTATAAGTTTGATGGTTACAAGCCTAGTTCAGTTCTACTACCACCTTATGTTGTCAGAATGGTTCAGAACTTTGATATGATGATGTTGAGTGTGTACGAAATCCTTTGTCAAATGTCTCAATATCCTTTTTGAGCATTTACAGCTGTTATGCTGCCGAAATTTTGCTAGAAATTCTAAGGCCTTTGCATTATGATTATGCTTTCAGATGGCCACTCGCGACCTCAATCAAGTGGTTCGCCTGACTCGATGCCTAGATGTACCCGGCCATACTGCCAAGTTGGTCAGGGTAATGACTGAGGCTGGATATCGCTGGTATCCCGAGTACACGGTCGAAGAGCAATTCCGAGATTTCAATCAAAGCCAGTATCTCTGCACTGTCAGGATATTTCCATCTTATCCTGGATCCACCGAGTCTCTTCACTGCTCCTATGGACTCGGGGTTACTATTGAGATGGCTGTGCAGGACGCCGCCTACTCTATGATGACCATTATGCGAGTCAGATCTGGGTTATTTCGGGACTCTGATTTCCGGTATATGCCAGGGTCACTTCCGGGAGCACAAGGGTATCTCCAGGCTATCTATGCTGACTCCACTCAGGAGGATTCACGGACTCGCACCACTGCTGAGATGCTCGAGGATAAGGACCGTGAAAATCGGGCCTTAAGGTTAGAGCTCTTCAATACCCGTGCTGACCACTGGGCCACTTTGACTCGGTTCGCACCGGCGGTGCAAGCTGGATTCTCAGATATGCGCGATCTCTATCCTGTGAGATCTGCTCTGCCAGACGTGATGGTTTGGCGTGATGTAGGAGGCATCACCCCACCTCGCGGTCCCCGCAGGCCACCGTTTGTTGGTCCACGACCTCATCCTAGCCCCTATGGTCCACAAGCTCCGCGAGACCGTCTGTTTCCGGATGGTCATGTTGAACTTCCAGGCTATGGAGGTGACTTCTACGAGGACTACTACGGATCGGTCTGAGTTAGTGGTAGTATCACTAGTTTGCACTAGCTGTGTCGTCTATCGTTCCGCGTAACTCGTGGGATATGACCTAGTTTGTACTCTTTCCGGAGATGTAGAAAAATAATGTATAGGAGCTTGGAATGCCTCCGATGAGATGTAATCCTCTTTTCACCGTAATAGTACTATGTTTGGTCTTGTACTAAACCCTGTATGGTGTGTATGACGATGGAATAAAAGAAGCAGTTTCTGTATCTACCATGTCATACGGATGATCATCTTGCATTCCGAGTTATTCCTACATTATGTATCCTATGTCGGAATTTTACCATCCTGACTAAAACATTGTCTTGATTTCCTAGGATGGTCAACACGCGCGCTAACCCTGCTTCTCAAGAGCAGGCCGAAGGCAGTGAAGCCAGGGATGCAAATCTGCCTCATCCCCCTTCACTAGCCGAGGTTATGATGGAAGCTGAGAGAAACAAGCGGGAGACAAACCGTTTGTTGGAGCGTATTGAACAGAATACATCACACCATCAGAGGGCTAACGTGGTGTCACTCAGTGATTTTATCAAATTGCATCCACCCACGTTCCACCACTCCGCCGAGCCTCTCGACGCTGATGACTGGCTTCGCAGCATCTCTCACAAGCTGCGTTCCGCGCTAGTAGCGGAGGCTGACAAGGTCACCTTTGCTGCGTATCATCTTGAAGGCCCCGCCAGTCTATGGTGGGAGAATTATGGAGCTATGCGCCCAGCGGGCCATGTCACAACTTGGGCTGAGTTCAGCGAGGCTTTCCGTGAACATCACATTCCGGAGGGTCTCATGGACCGTAAACGTGAAGAATTTTGCAATTTCACCCAAGGCCGACTTTCTGTGGATGCCTATAGCAGGGAGTTTGGTAATCTCGCCCGATATGCAACTGAGGAAGTGTCTACTGACGCCAAGAAGCAAGCAAGGTTCCGTAAGGGCCTTAGTCCTGAGCTTCGCCGCGACCTCCGTCTGCATGAGTGCACATCTTTTTCGAAACTTGTCAACAAAGCCATCAGTGCTGAAACTGGTCAGACTGACTATGACGCAACACGCAAGCATGGACGTGATATGGGTTCCTCATCCGGTGCTGGTCCTCAGAAGCGCCGCGTGTGGGTGCCCAATACCGCCCTGCCACCCAGGTTCACACCGAGGCCATCTTTCCAGGCGCCTCGCCCTGTTCAACAGTCTGCACCGGCCAAGCCCTATGGGGGTCCATCTAACAATGCTCCTCCACGTACCAGTTCCGTGACTTGTTTCAAGTGTGGGGAATCTGGTCACTATATGCGTGAGTGTCCCCAGACCAACCCCAATCAATCTGCTAAAGCTGTTGGCCGTGGCAAGCCGACAGGGAAAGTGTTTCATGCTAAACCGGTCACCGCTTCACGTGGCCATGTCAACTGTATCTCTGCCGAAGAAGCTCAAGAGGATCCCAACGTCGTTCTCGGTACGCTTCTTGTTAATTGCCACCCGGCATCTGTTCTTTTCGATACAGGAGCCTCTCATTCTTTTATATCTGAAAACTATGCTCGCCTGCATAACGTCGCATTCGGTGATATGCCAACCTCTATGGTAATTCAAACTCCGGGATCCAAATGGCAAACTTCTAGAGTAAGCCATGGAAATGAAATCCAAGTCGACAGACTTGTCTTTCTCGCATCTTTGATAGCCCTTAAATCTTCAGATATTAATATCATTTTGGGTATGGACTGGATGTCAGCTCACCAAGCCAAAATTGATTGCTTCTCTAGGACTGTTCAACTCACCCATCCTTTGGGGAAGATAGTCAATGTCTTGACCCGAATAGCCAAGCGACAATTATATTCTCTTAACGCCAGCCCCTTGCCAGACCTTGAGGACGTTCCGGTAGTCTGTGACTTCCCGGATGTTTTTCCAGAGGAATTGCCAGGTGTTCCACCTGACAGGGATGTTGAGTTCGTAATAGACCTCATCCCCGGAACCGTTCCGATTGCTAGAAGACCCTATAAGATGGCACCCCTAGAACTAGCCGAGCTTAAGAAACAACTCGATGAATCCTTGAAAAAGGGTTTCATCCGCCCTAGTTCATCTCCGTGGGCTTGCCCCGTCCTATTCGTTAAGAAAAAGGATGGTACGGACCGGATGGTTGTAGATTACCGACCTGTCAATTTGGTCACAATCAAGAACAAATATCCACTTCCCAGGATCAATGACCTGTATGATCAGCTCGCTGGATCCTCAGTCTTCTCCAAGATGGATTTGAGGTTGGGCTACCATCAAATCAAAATCAGAAACGGGGACATTCCTAAAACGGCCTTTGTTACTCGTTATGGCCAATACGAGTACACCGTCATGTCCTTCGGTTTAACCAACGCTCCAGCCACCTTTTCTCGGTTAATGAACTCAATCTTCATGGAGTATTTGGATAAATTCGTCGTAGTTTATCTCGATGACATACTCATTTACTCCAAGAATGAGGAAGAACATGCCGAACATTTAAGGCTAGTGTTGAAGAAACTTCGAGAGCATCGCCTTTATGCCAAATTTTCAAAATGTGAATTCTGGTTGTCAGAAGTGACCTATCTGGGTCATGTAATATCTGGTAAAGGTATTGCTGTTAACCCTGAGCGAGTTCAAGCCGTCCTTAATTGGACTCCACTTGAATCGGTCAAGCAAGTTCGGAGTTTTCTAGGCTTAGCAAGCTATTGCTGTCGCTTTGTCGAGAACTTCTCCAAAGTTGCCAAACCTCTAACCGAACTCCTCAAGAAAGATAAGAAGTTCGAATGGACTCCACAATGTGAGCACAGTTTTCAGGAACTGAAAAGACGCCTGACCTCTGCTCCCGTACTGGTACCGCCAGACTTCTCCAAGGACTTTGTTATCTACTGCGACGCCTCGCGACAAGGACTAGGTTGCATTCTTATGCAAGATCGACACGTAATTGCTTACGCTTCACGGCAATTGCACCCACATGAGGAAAATTATCCTACTCATGATCTAGAGCTTGCAGACTAGTCTATGCACTTAAGACCTGGCGACATTACCTCCTCGGTAATCGTTGCGAAATATTCACTGATCACCAAAGTCTGAAGTATATTTTCACCCAACCGGATTTGAATCTCAGGCAGAGACGTTGGGTTGAATTGATCACAGACTTCGACTTAGGAATAACCTACACCCCAGGGAAAGCCAACGTCATGGCTGATGCGCTAAGTTGTAAATCTTATTGTAACAACCTGATGTTACAACAAAGTCAACCGCTTCTCCATGAGGAATTTCGGAAGCTTAACCTTCACATTGCACCTCAAGGTTTTCTTTCCACCTTGGTGGCAAAACCTACCCTTACGGATCAAATTATTAAAGCACAGAAGGTAGATCCGGGAATCTCCCACATCAAGAGGAACATTCAGAAAGGAATTGCGAATTGTTTCTCCATTAATGATCAAGGAGTCGTATACTTCGGGAATCGATTAGTGGTTCCCAAAGTGCGCAACCTAAGGCGATTAATCCTTAAGGAAGCTCATGAATCTCCTCTCACCATTCATCCCGGTAGCACTAAAATGTATCAGGACCTACGCCAGAGGTTCTGGTGGACTAGGATGAAGAGAGAAATTGCTCAGTATATTGCAAATTGCGACGTCTGTCGTCGTGTAGAAGCAGAGCATCAACGGCCTGCTGGCACCCTTCAACCCTTAGCTATTCCTGAATGGAAATGGGATAAAATTGGTATGGATTTCATTACCGGTTTTCCCCGGACCAAAAGAGGGAATAATGCTATTTTCGTCGTGGTCAATCGTCTTTCCAAAGTAGCCCATTTCTTATCTGTTCGTGAGAGTATAACCGCTAGTCAGCTAGCAGATTTGTACATCTCCCGAATAGTGTCTCTCCATGGTGTTCCTTTGGAAATCAATTCGGATCGAGGAAGTCTTTTCACCTCTCGATTTTGGGAAAGTTTCCAAAATGCTATGGGAACCCGTCTCTCCTTTAGCACCGCTTTCCACCCTCAGTCGAGTGGTCAAGTGGAACGTGTCAACCAAATTCTAGAAGACATGCTTCGAGCCTCTGTTATCTCTTTCGGAATGGACTGGGAGAAGTGCCTTCCATTTGCCGAATTCGCTTACAACAACAGCTATCAATCTAGCTTGGGTAAAGCCCCTTTTGAAGTTCTCTATGGACGACGATGTCGAACACCCCTTAACTGGTCAGAGACCGGGGAAAGACAATTCTTTGGCCCGGATATGATTCAGGAAGCAGAAGAACAAGTTCGTATCGTTCGTGAAAAGTTGAAAACAGCCCAATCTCGTCAAAAGAGTCAATATGACCGAAAACATAGGGCTATGACTTTCGAGGTTGACGAGAAGGCTTATCTTTGGGTCACCCCTCTGAAGGGAACCCATCGTTTCGGTATCAAAGGCAAACTGGCTCCTCGTTACATTGGACCTTTTCCCATTCTTGCCAAACGAGGAGAAGTTGCCTACCAGTTGGAACTACCTCCGCACCTCTCCAGAGTTCACGATGTCTTCCACGTTTCTCAACTCAGGCGTTGCTTCTCGGATCCTATCCGTGAAGTGGACCACGAAACGCTTGATCTCCAGGATGATCTTACATATCGAGAGTACCCCGTTCGTATCCTCGATCAGGCCGAACGTACCACCCGACGTCATAATATCAAGTTTCTCAAGGTTCAATGGTCGCACCATTCTGAGGATGAAGCAACTTGGGAAAGGGAGGATCGTCTTCGACTTGAATATCCCGCCTTCTTCCTGGAGGAACCCAAATCTCGGGACGAGATTCTTTTGAGTGGGGGTGAGTTGTCACACCCTAGCTAGTCATGCATTAGAGTGTTGCATCATGTTTACCCTTTCATCAGAAACTTGAAATGGGGATGACAGAACCCCCAGTCCCCTCTGAAACCAACTAGGGTTACTAAAATAATTTTTCAATGAACCTGAAATGCCCTTCTAAAATGCCCATCATTTTTGCCTTGGTTCAGAACCTCTGCCAAAAGTGATGCACATTTTCCTAGGCCATCCTAGGGTTTTTGAATTAAATCATAAATATTTGAATTTGGGCATTTAAAATAATATAAAATATTTAAATGCTCAAATATCTCCAAACTAAAATGTTTCATGTTGGAAATAATCCAACCATGAGCCAGGAATAGTTTGGTGATTTTTGAACTTGCCTAGGTATTTTATTTAATTCAACAAAGTTGCAGATATATTAAATAAAAACAGAAACAGAAGAAAAGGGGGGAAAACTTACCTGTGCGGCCCAGCCAGCTGGCCGGCCCAGCCAGCAGCCGACCCAGCCCAGCACTGCAGCTCTCCGTCGTCTTCCTCCCCTCGCCCCGAAGCTGCTGCATGCTCGCGCGCGCACGGCCGCGCGGCCACCTCCTGCTTGCCGACGAGCTCCTGGCCGCGTGGACGACTCCCGCAGGCCGTCCCGATCCCCCCTGCTCTCTCTTACTCTCCCCCGGCTCTCCCCTCCTCTCCCTCGCTCTCTCTCTCGCCCGGCCGAACACCACCGTCGCCGCCATTCGCCATAGCAGTCATCTCCGGCCACCCCTCGCTCCCCCGATTAGCTCAGAAGCTCCGCCACAACACCCTCTTCCTCCCCACCGCTCCACAGCTCCCCGGAAGCCCTGCATCGCCGCCACGTCGCCGTTCCCCTCTTCGGGCTCCGATCATCGTCGCCGTCGAATTCGTCGTCTCCGGCGCGTCCCCGAGCCCGCTTCGACGCCCACTGCAACCGCGGTGAGCCCCCGGATCGTTTCCCTCTTCTTCCCTGGCCTCTCCCGACCCCTAGGCCCTAGCCCCACCTTGGCCGAGAGCTCCACGCCGCCGGCGATGTCACCGTCGTGGCCACGGTCACCGTAGCATCCAACCAAGTACACTATCGTGCTCTACACCTCACTGGGATCACGCAGCACACACTAACGCCTCCCCAAACCCTCTGCAACATCGATCCCGACCGCACCCGAACTCCGGCCGCCGCAGCCGAGCTCGCCGCCGTCAACTCCGGCCACCCCGAGCCCAACCACCACCACCAATAGTCGCGGCTCAACCTCAGCAACACGTAGATGCCTTCCGCCGTCCATTTGGTTGCCGGAATGGCAAAAGGCACTCTCGCCGCCGTCTCGGACCTCGCCGGCGTCATGTCGCCGGTGGGGTTTGACTTGTCCGACCTGGGGTTTGACCCCCCAGGGTCACTGACGCGTGGGCCCTGTCGGCCAGGTGGTTAGATTAACACTAACTACTGTTAGTCAACCCCCCCTGACACTGACAGTGGGCCCCAGCGCCAAAAATCCCTAATTAGAATTAATTTAAACCTGTTAAACCCCCCCTGTCACTGACGTGTGGCCCCCACACGTCAGGTTTGACTTCAGCCAGCCGCAGTTGACCACTGACGTCATGCTGACATCATGCTGACGCAGTAATTGATTTTCTGGATTTAAATTAAATCAGGAAATTCCAGAATATTATTTAAACTTCAAAAATTCATAACTTTTATTCTGTAACTCCAAATTGGACAAATTATATATGAAAAATGATCAGAAAAATCCAATCTATCCATCTGTACTATTTTCATGCATGATCAAACAAGTTAAATTGATGTTTTAAGCAGAACAAGGAAAAGCACTTTAAAAGGCCATATTTGAATTTGAAATTTGAATCTTTGATTCAAATTTGTTCAAACCCTTCTGGCTTTAGTTGCATTAGCCCAATACACTCATATTGCCATGTTTCATGCATGCATCATATTGTTGCACATTGATTGGTGATGCTTGTGTATCGATGTCCTTTGCGACAGGTTCTGTCCCCGAGGAGTACCGTGATTACCCTAACGAAGAACCGTATCCGTGCATCGAACCATCAGGCAAGCAACCAACCATTTGATCATATCGATACAATCCCATGTTCTCGCTCCTGCTCTCTTTTACTGCATTAAGACAACGCGATTCAAACTGCTGTGTGCTACGGTAGTTGAACCCATTTCCTCTGCATGACCTGTCATTGCCACAGTAACTAGATGAAACCCACTAGCATGTGTAGGAGTTGATTGAGCCATATGCATGTATTGTTCCTACCTTGCTACGCCTGCTATGCTTAGAGTCGTGTCAGGTCTGGTTCATCTGGGTGATGGGCTAGAGTGAAATGATTATGTCGGTAATGAGAGTGGTGTGGTGAACACGAATTGGTAAAGGTATCGATGAGAGGCCATGTAGGAGTACATGGTGGGTTGTTTCATTGAAGCCGACCTTAAGAACTGAGATCTGTATGTGTGATTTAAGAATCAGCTACTACCATGCATTGGGCCCGAAACCAATGGACCCTCTCGGCTTCTTATTCACCCTAGTTCTCCGTCCAGGAGTTGCAAGTAGTTTCTGGTGTTTGTAGCCTACTGGAGGCCGTGGACAGCGCTGACCGTAGGGGTGGGCTGTGATGCGGTAGGTACGTGGCACGGTGTACCGAATACCCGTTAGGTATCTCGGGAACCCTGTTCACATCGTTCGGGGCCGTATGGGAAACCTCGGCCGGACTCCCTGCGGATGGAACCTGAATAGGCGATAAACCTGGACTGGAGGCTTAGGTGATTAGGTAGGTCATGGCTGACACCCACGTTGGGCTTCCGCTTGAAGGTTGCCGAGTACATGTCGTGTAAACGACGGTAAGTGGTGAGAGCGTGTATGAAGAAGTACCCCCTGCAGGGTTAACATGATCTATTCGAATAGCCGCGTCCGCGGTAAAGGACTACTTGGTTGCCTATACAGTTCATAGACAAGTAAATGGAAACTACTAAAAGCCTCAAGATAAGTGTGAGTGCCGAGGATGGCTCTTCCGTAGGAAGACGGAGGTGGATCCTCGGTAGTGTATTGAAGTGGTGAGTAGTGGACTCGTGTGCGCAAAACCATTTCAAGTTGGAGTATCGTAGGATAGACTAGCCAAGAGTCAAAGCTGGCTTGCTGCAATAACTCCACCAACCCTTCTTGACACTATGCATGTATGTAGGATCTGATGTAAGTCTTGCTGAGTACCTTTGTACTCATGTTGCTATAATCTACATTTTTACAGAAGACGCTGCAACCCCTTCTGATGGGTTCTATGTAGACGTTGACATCAACGAGTAGGCTAAAGACCCAGGTGGTGACCCTGAACTTGTGAAGGACCACGTAGTATAGCTAGGCTTTCCAAGCCTCTTTTATTTTACTAGTTGTCTGTACCCAGACAAGTTATTTCCGCTGCTGGCTTGTATGACTGTATGACTTGTATGTTGGGTCGTGAGACCCGTACCTTTGTGTATGTTATGTATGGCTCACTTAGCCTTAAATAAAGTACTTGTGTCATAGAGTCATGTTGTGATGCTTCGTTGTATTTGCACATATCGAGCATATTGCGTGTATGATTGAAATGCTTGGTATGTGTGGGATCTGACTATCTAGTTGTTTATCTTTAGTAGCCTCTCTTACCGGGAAATGTCTCCTAGTGTTACCGCTGAGCCATGGTAGCTTGCTACTGCTCTGGAACACTTAGGCTGGCCGGCATGTGTCCTTCTTCGTTCCTGTGTCTGTCCCTTCGGGGAAATGTCACGCTTTGAGTACCGGAGTCCTGTTAGCCCGCTACTGCCCGGTTTACCGGAGTGCTGCTAGCCCAGTGCTACAGCCCGGACCCACTTGCTGATGACCGACACGTTCGAAGCTGGGTCATGGATGCCTGTCCCTGTAAGTCTGTGCCACTTTGGGTTTACGACTAGTCATGTCAGCCCGGGCTCTTTATCATATGGATGCTAGCGACACTTTCATATACGTGAGCCAAAAGGCGCAAACGGTACCGGGAAAAGGTAAGACGACACCCGTGGGGATACCGTGCGTGAGGCCGCAAAGTGATATGAGGTGTTACCAGCTAGATCGATGTGACATCGAGTCGGGGTCCTGACAGGAAATGTTTCTCGTTTATGGAGGTGACGAAGAGCTCGTCGTAAAGGGTTACGTCGACGCTAGCTTCGACACAGATCTGGATGACTCTAAGTCACAAACCGGATACGTGTATATTTTGAATGGTGGGGCAGTGAGCTGGTGCAGTTGCAAGCAAAGCGTCGTGGCGGGATCTACATGTGAAGCGGAGTACATGGCAGCCTCGGAGGCAGCACATGAAGCAATATGGGTGAAGGAGTTCATCACCGACCTAGGAGTCATACCCAATGCGTCGGGGCCGATCAAGCTCTTCTGTGACAACACTGGAGCTATTGCACTTGCCAAGGAGCCCAGGTTTCACAAGAAGACAAGGCACATCAAGCGTCGCTTCAACTCCATTCGTGAAAATGTTCAAGATGGAGACATAGAGATTTGTAAAGTACATACGGACCTGAATGTAGCAGATCCGTTGACTAAACCTCTCCCTAGAGCAAAATATGAGCAACACCAGAATTCCATGGGTGTTCGATTCATCACAATGTAACTAGATTATTGACTCTAGTGCAAGTGGGAGACTGTTGGAAATATGCCCTAGAGGCAATAATAAAAGCATTATTATTATATTTCCTTGTTCATGATAATTGTCTTTATTCATGCTATAATTGTGTTATCCGGAAATCGTAATACATGTGTGAATAACAGACATCAACATGTCCCTAGTGAGCCTCTAGTTGACTAGCTCGTTGATCAACAGATAGTCATGGTTTCCTGACTATGGACACTGGATGTCATTGATAACGAGATCACATCATTAGGAGAATGATGTGATGGACAAGACCCAATCCTAAACATAGCACAAGATCGTATAAGTTCGTTTGCTAGAGTTTTCCAATGTCAAGTATCTTTTCCTTAGACCATGAGATCGTGTAACTCCCGGATACCGTAGGAGTGCTTTGGGTATGCCAAACATCACAACGTAACTGGGTGACTATAAAGGTAGACTACGGGTATCTCCGAAAGTGTCTGTTGGGTGACATGGATCAAGACTGGGATTTGTCACTCCGTATGACGGAGAGGTATCACTGGGCCCACTCAGTAATGCATCATCATAATGAGCTCAGAGTGACCAAGTGTCTGGTCACGGGATCATGCATTACGGTACGAGTAAAGTGACTTGCCGGTAACGAGATTGAACGAGGTATTGGGATACCGACGATCGAATCTCGGGCAAGTAACATATCGATAGACAAAGGGAATAGCGTACGGGGTTGATTGAATCCTCGACATCGTGGTTCATCCGATGAGATCATCGTGGAGCATGTGGGAGCCAACATGGGTATCCAGATCCCGTTGTTGGTTATTGACCGGAGAGTCGTCTCGGTCATGTCTGCTTGTCTCTCGAACCCGTAGGGTCTACACACTTAAGGTTCAGTTACGCTAGGGTTGTAGGGATATGTATATGCAGTAACCCGAATGTTGTTCGGAGTCCCGGATGAGATCCCGGACGTCACGAGGAGTTCCGGAATGGTCCGGAGGTAAAGATTTATATATGGGAAGTCCTGTTTCGGGCATCGGGACAAGTTTCGGGGTTATCGGTATTGTACCGGGACCACCGGAAGGGTCCCGGGGGTCCACCGGGTGGGTCCACCTGTCCCGGGGGGCCACATGGGCTGTAGGGGGTGCGCCTTGGCCTACATGGGCCAAGGGCACCAGCCCCACATAGGCCCATGCGCCTAGGGTTTGAGGGGGAAAGAGTCCTAGGAGGGGAAGGCACCTCCTAGGTGCCTTGGGGGGAGGGAAACCCCCTTGGCCGCCGCACCCCTAGGAGATTGGATCTCCTAGGGCCGGCCACCCCCCTTGGCACCCCTATATATAGTGGGGGAGAGGAGGGACTTCATACCTGAATGTCTTGGCCTTTGGTTGCCTCCTTCTCCCTCCCCAACACCTCCTCCACCTCCATAGTGCTTAGCGAAGCTCTGCCGGAGTACTGCAGCTCCATCAACACCACGCCGTCGTGCTGCTGCTGGTGCCATCTCCCTCAACCTCTCCTCCCTCACTTGCTGGATCAAGAAGGAGGAGACGTGGCTGTTCCGTACGTGTGTTGAACGCGGAGGTGCCGTCTGTTCGGCGCTGGTCATCGGTGATTTGGATCACGTCGAGTACGACTACATCATCACCGTTCTTTTGAACGCTTCCGCTCGCGATCTACAAAGGTATGTAGATGCATATAATCACTCGTTGCTAGATGAACTCCTAGATGATCTTGGTGAAACGAGTAGGAAAATTTTTGTTTTCTGCAACGTTCCCCAACAAGGCAAGTCTCGCGTGAGCCACGTGGATGTAAGCATTGGAGGCATGGAAATGAAGCCCACACAGGCACGGACATGATGTTTGTCGAGCCACGGGTGTCAACCCTGTGGATGTACAAGAGTGCGGTGGCAGAGGCATGTGTCAGAATGCTCAGTTAAAGAGGCACGGTTGTGAAGTCTCAGGAGCAACGCAGGCATGGCAGTGGGACCATGTAAGAGTCACGACGCATGTTATTTTACGCACGTGAGGCACGTGGGTGCATGCACGGAAGGCAGAAAGGTGAATCGACAACAGGCACGTACATGTGTTTTCTCATGTCATGGGTGTGCACTCTCTGGATGCACAACAAGTCGGGCGGCAGAGGCTTGGGTCCGACTACTCGGTTAGAGAGCCACGGTTGTGAATTCACGTGGGTGTCGCACTACAGGGCACGTAAGAGTCGCGGCAAGTGTCACGTGAGGCATGTGGGTGCAGGTGCGTAAGGCACGAAAATGAAGGCACCACGATTGTGAAGTCACGTGGTAGTGCTGAATTGGAGCCTCTCTGCCTACAGGCATGTGGATGAAGGCACACGAGGCACGGAACTACAGGTTCCATAGGCACGTAGATGCATGCACAGGAGGCACAGAAGTGTGGGTTCTACAAGTAGTTAGAGAACCACGGGACAGGCAAGTGTCATGTGAGGCACGTGGTGTAAGCATTGGAGGCACGAAAATGAAGCCCACACAAGCACAAACATGCTGCTTGTCGAGGCACGGGCGTCAACCCTGTGGATGTACAAGAGTGCGGTGGCAGAGGCATGTGTCAGAATGCTCGGTGAAAGAGGCACGGTTGTGAAGTCTCAGGAGCGACGCGGGCATGGCAGTGGGACCATGTAAGAGTCATGGCGCAGGTTATGTTAGGCACGTGAGGCATGTGGGTGCAGGCACGGAAGGCATAAAAGGTGAATCCACAACAGGCACGTACGTGTGTTTTCTGAAGTCACGGGTGTGCACTCTCTGGATGCACAAAAACTCTAGCGGCAGAGGCATGGGCCCGACTACTCGGTTAGAGAACCACGGTTGTGAAGTCACGTGGGTGTCGCACTACGGGGCACATAAGAGTCATGGCAAGTGTCACGTGAGGCACGTGGGTGCAGGTGCGTAAGGCACGGAAATGAAGGCACCACGGTTGTGAAGTCATGTGGTAGTGCTGAATTGGAGCCTCTCTACCTACAGGCATGTGGATGAAGTCACACGAGGCGTGGAACTGCAGGTTCCATAGGCACATAGTTCCAGGCACATGAGGCATGGAAGTGTGGGTTCTACAGATAGTTAGAGAACCACGGGATAGGCAAGTCTCGCGTGAGCCACGTGGATGTAAGCATTGGAGGCATGGAAATGAAGCCCACACAGGCACGGACATGATGCTTGTCGAGGCACGGGCGTCAACCCTGTGGATGTACAAGAGTGCGGTGGCGGAGGCATGTGTCAGAATGCTCGGTTAAAGAGGCACGGTTGTGAAGTCTCAGGAGCGACGCAGGCATGGCAGTGGGACCATGTAAGAGCCACGACACATGTTATTTTACGCACGTGAGGCACGTGGGTGCATGCACGGAAGGCAGAAAAGGTGAATCCACAACAGGCACGTACATGTGTTTTCTCATGTCACGGGTGTGCACTCTCTGGATGCACAACAAGTCGGGCGGCAGAGGCTTGGGTCCGACTACTCAGTTAGAGAGCCACGGTTGTGAAGTCACGTGGGTGTCGCACTACAGGGCACGTAAGAGTCGCGGCAAGTGTCACGTGAGGCACGTGGGTGCAGGTGCGTAAGGCACGAAAATGAAGGCACCACGATTGTGAAGTCACGTGGTAGTGCTGAATTGGAGCCTCTTTGCCTACAGGCATGTGGATGAAGGCACACGAGGCACGGAACTGAAGGTTTCATAGGCACATAGATGCAGGCATAGGAGGCACAGAAGTGTGGGTTCTACAGGCACTTAGAGAACCACGGGATAGGCAAGGGTCATGTGAGGCACGTGGTGTAAGCATTGGAGGCACGAAAATGAAGCCCACACAAGCACAGACATGCTGCTTGTCGAGGCACGGGCGTCAACCCTGTGGATGTACAAGAGTGCGGTGGCAGAGGCATGTGTCCGAATGCTCGGTGAAAGAGGCACGGTTGTGAAGTCTCAGGAGCGACGCGGGCGTGGCAGCGGGACCATGTAAGAGTCATGGCGCAGGTTATGTTAGGCACGTGAGGCATGTGGGTGCAGGCACGGAAGGCATAAAAGGTGAATCCATAACAGGCACGTACGTGTGTTTTCTGAAGTCACGGGTGTGCACTCTCTGGATGCACAAAAACTCTAGCGGCAGAGGCATGGGTCCGACTACTCGGTTAGAGAACCACGGTTGTGAAGTCACGTGGGTGTCGCACTACGGGGCACATAAGAGTCATGGCAAGTGTCACATGAGGCACGTGGGTGCAGCTGCGTAAGGCACGGAAATGAAGGCACCACGGTTGTGAAGTCACGTGGTAGTGCTGAATTGGAGCCTCTCTACCTATAGGCATGTGGATGAAGGCACAGGAGGCGCGAAACAGCAGGTTCATAGGCACGTAGATGCAGGCACATGAGGCATGGAAGTGTGGGTTCTATAGGCAGTTAGAGAACCACGGGACAGGCAAGTGTCGCGTGAGGCACGTGGATGTAAGCATCGGAGGCACGAAAATGAAGCCCACACAGTTACAGACATGCTGCTTGTCGGGGCACGGGTGTCAACTCTATGGATGTATAAGAGTGCGGTGGCAGAGGCATGTGTCAGAATGCTCGGTTAAAGAGGCATGGTTGTGAGGTCTCAGGAGCGACGCGGGCATGGCAGTGGACTATGTAAGAGTCACGGCGCATGTTATGTTAGGCATGTGAGGCATGTCGGTGCAGGCACAGAAGGCATAAAAGGGGAATCCACAACAGGCATGTACGTGTGTTTTATGAAGTCACGGGCGTGCACTCCCTAGATGCACAAAAATTCTGGCGGCAGAGGCATTGGTCCGACTACTCGGTTAGAGAACCACGGTTGTGAAGTCACGTGGGTGTCGCACTACGGGGCACGTAAGTGTCGCGGCAAGTTTCACATGAGGCACGTGGGTGCAGGTGCGTAAGGCACGGAAATGAAGGCACCACGGTTGTGAAGTCACGTGGTAGTGCTGAATTGGAGCCTCTCTACCTACAGGCATGTGGATGAAGGCACACAAGGCGCGGAACTGCAGGTTCCATAGGCATGTACATGCAGGCACAGGAGGCACGAAAGTGTGGGTTCTACAGCCAGTTAGAGAACCACGGGACAGACAAGTGTCGTTTGAGGCACGTGAATGTAAGCATCGGAGGCACGTAAATGAAGCCCACATAGTCACGGAGATGCTACTTGTCGAGGCACGGGTGTCAACCCTGTGGATGTACAAGAGTGCGGTGGCATAGGCCTGTGTCAGAATGCTCGGTTAAAGAGGCACGGTTGTGAAGTCTCAGGAGCGACGCGAGCGTGGCAGTGGGACCATGTAAGAGTCACGGCGCATGTTACGTTAGGCACGTGAGGCACGTGGGTGCAGGCATGGAAGGCATAAAAGGTGAATCCACAACAGGCATGTACGTGTGTTTTCTCAAGTCACGGGTGTGCACTCTCTGGATGCACAAAAAGTCTGGCGGTAGAGGCATGTGTCCGACTACTCGGTTAGAGAACAAAGGTTGTGAAGTCATGTGGGTGTCGCACTACGGGGCACATAACAGTCACGGCAAGTGTCACGTGAGGCACGCGGGTGCAGGTGCGTAAGGCAAGGAAATGAAGGCACCACGGTTGTGAAGTCTCGTGGTAGTGCTGAAGTGGGACCTCTCTACTACATGCATGTGGATGCAGGCACACGAGGCATGGAAGTGCAGGTTCTACAGGCACGTAGATGCAGGTGCAGGATGCACCACAGTTGTTTGAATACTCGTTTAGAGAGTCACGTCTGTACTCACGCCGGATGCATGCCATAGGTTGGTGGCAGTTGGGAGCACCTGTGGGGCTTTGAGAGGGGAAATGTTTGTGAAACATCAAAGTCACCGGCGGTCACGCGTGAGGAGTATGTAGAGTCACGACGCGTCGACATGACGCACGTATGTATAGGGATGGACTTGGGGCTTTATGGGGCATGGTCATCAACCGCCTGGATCGATAGTTGTGAAGTGTCCAGGGACACCGGCTTGTGTTCAAATGCTTGGTTACTGAAGAATCAAGGAACTACATCAATAAAAAGAATCTGTTGCTTCATTATGACAGTATGATGTGTAGTTAAACCGTTTTCTGAGGTTTCGATGGAGCCATGCTCGTTCGCTTATCAACATTTTTTTATTCCCTGATGTCGTCGTAGATCTTTCTAATCTCATCGCCCATTTTGCTGGGTTCGATTGTATTCTGATCGCTAAATAGTAGCCTACACAGTTGTTGTGCTTTCCATTGTTCCATGCCATCCTATAAAAAGTTCAGTGAAAAACAAGGAGAAAAAACACTTCAGAATTAGGTCATGCAGTTGTATGATATCTAGCAGATTTATTGCGAGTTTTAAGCAAAAACTTACAACGAAATTATCTATCTCTTCGACGAAGTGGTTGCCGTCAAAGAGATGCACTAACCTTAGAACAACAAACAAGGTTTCACCTTTGTTCACCTTTTGAACGCCCTTCAAAAATTGAACTTCCCATCTAGTCTTTTCCTTTTCGAATTTTTCACCGAGTAATATTTCGTATACTTCTTTAAACTTGGGTACCTGGGAGTTGCATTTTGTTTTTATTTTAGAGAGACATGGAGTGTAATTTGTAAAACTTAAATATTGTGTTATTTACAATTCTTACCAGTTTGTCTTTATGGTTGTGGTATTTGTTATGCTTCTTTTCTCTGTTGGCTTCGTTGATTTCCATCTGAGCAATTTGCTTACTTAGTTTGCGATCATGCACGTGGTGAACTCGTTGATTTTTCAGGTATTCTTGCCTCTTCAATTCTTCAAGAGAGGTTTCTTCAGGCTCGATGATTTGCAGCTTCCTTCTATATTTTTCGAGCACTAATAGTGTGTATCGGTCTTCCTTTTCAACTGACATGAATACCTGCGGTACAAAAGTCTTATTGTTAGAGGAGAGTTTAGAATATAGTATTCTGTCTGAAATGCTTATTTTTATTTTGTTGTATGGAAAACGCTATTACCATTTTTGTTGTTTTGAGCTTCTCTAATTGACATTTCTTAAGGAACAAAGGTACCAAGATATCCTTCTCTCGTGTGAAATCATCTCTAAAGTTTGCCATAGATTTTTCTTTATCCTCTAAACCCAGAATACACTGCGGGCAACAAATAAGAAACGATAAAAACGAGTTAGAAAAAATAGATCGGTATCAGGAGATTAAACAATCGTTGCAAAAAGACGAGTTTATATGATCATTGTGGATTTTTTAATTTACCTCTGCAAAGCTTGGGCCTAATAATAGTCTATGTCATTTGTATTTAGTTTGGTTGCTGCTTTCCCATGCTTCTGCTAACTCATCGAGCACCTTCTTTTCCATTCCTTGACCTATTTTATTGTTTGTAGGCCCAAATATTTCCTTTAGGTTTGATCCAGTAAGAGTTGTGTTGTTGCTTTGTGATTGATCTCTCGTGAATATTATTTTTCTGCTTACAGGCAAAACAGTAGAAGAAAATTTCATGGTTCTTTCTAGTTTCCTATCTTATTTGTGTGATTGCCGCCTAACTTAAAATAATTTCAGTTGCAAAAGGAACCAAGTCACCTTTTGAATTTGTCCTTCCATGTGTCACTCATGACTATGTCGTAGAGCTCGTTCGCCTTATGCACGTGTTTAAACGAATGCCAGTGTTGTGGGTATTTGTTGGTGGTCCCTGATTGATGCTGGTTTTTTCGTCTCGCTTTGTCAAAACAGATAAAAAATTATGGTTGTTGTTTCTAAAAGATATATTTGAAGCTCCTGTCATGTTGACTGATGGTAAAAATGAAAATAGTTATATTACCTTTCATGGGCGAAAAAGGGTTTGTAGTCTCTGGTTTGAAAACCTTGATTTTTTCAGGAAGTTGATTGTGCTTTATTTGGTTGGTTTTACCAAATATGAGTGTGAATACCTACTCTGGTTTCCATTCGGCATCCACCTTGCTGGGCTGCAGGCAGGTCAAAATGTATGTTTTATAGTTACATGTTGTCCACCATTGTGAATAAACTAATTACAGTAATAAAGAAATCAAGTTATTTGACGTGTTTGTACTGGTAACTTACATGAAAATCCTCTCTGTCCTTGACCAGTTCTTTCCCATTCCAGTATTTCGCAAATTTCGTCGTGAAGTGTCCGCATTGTGTTCCTTCTTGCTTTGGTGTGCAGACCCTGTGAGGCCTTCCTGCTATCCTTCCCCAGTCTGGTTCGTTCTTGTGTTTTAGTTGGTGGTACTTGTTCATCAGCACGGACATCCTCCTTGTCGGTGTCAAAACCGGCGGATCTCGGGTAGGGGGTCCCGAACTGTGCGTCTAGGCGGATGGTAACAGGAGACAAGGGACACGATGTTTTACCCAGGTTCGGGCCCTCTTGATGGAGGTAAAACCCTACGTCCTGCTTGATTGATATTGATGATGTGGGTATTACAAGAGTAGATCTACCACGAGATCAAGGAGGCTAAACCCTAGAAGCTAGCCTATGGTATGATTGTTCCCATAAGTCTTTAGGGACTCGAAAAAACCTCTTGAACAGCGACCGGCTCTAAGCGGCATAAGTCTTTAGGGACTCGAAAAAACCTCTTGAACACTCTCACTTAGCCATATAATGCTATAAGTTCGGAGTGCCGCACTTGTGAAAGTGTTCGGACTTATCACACCATGATGTGGGGAACACAAGCCCCTGGTGTTTTTAACCGTACCAAAGTGTACGGATGCAACATGTCGTAAATGAACATATGTATAAGAAAGAAATGCAATTATAAGCAAAAAGGTGCTGCATTATTTTATTCAAGAAGTACTGCTTTGAATGCAGAACGATACAAATAGTGCGATAAGCAAGCGACGGGACTGTTAAACATGTCCCCCTCCAAGGGTAGGCTGCGGAGTGGTGTATAAAACAGATTAAATGCTCGTAAGGGAGACCACCTGGATATTCGTCGCAGCCTTTCTCCTTCCCTGGCTGTTGCATCGTGAGTTCGGCCAGTCTACTGCCGGACAGGGCCTCTGGTGAACATAGTCCTGTGGGTAAGAAAAAAAGGAAAGAAAAAAAAAGAAATGACACACTTAGGAGCCCCTGATGTGGTTGAGCCGCATTCTGGGCCTGTCATGGTCGTGCCCCTTCCCCTATGCCCATGGTATCTCCAGAGCGTAATGATGTACGCGAAGGACCAGTCTTGCGATCTTGTGAGGGCTAGGGTTGGGGTCGCATTGCTACGCGTGCTCGGAACGCGCCAGGTGGTCTTGTTGTAGGTTACTTCGGGCGCGTTTGGCCGTGTCTGGTCGCTTAACGGCCGAACTCAAGAATTTCCTTAAGAGGCTGCATTGTACTTCTGCCGCGAGAGCCGCTGTATGTTCCTCCGTTCGGAGGGAGCGCTCGGTGTTTCCGTTGACCGTGATGACTCCTCGAGGGCCTGGCATCTTGAGCTTGAGGTATGCGTAGTGCGGCACCGCGTTGAACTTTGCAAACGCGGTCTGTCCGAGCAAAGCATGATAGCCGCTGCGGAATGGAACTATGTCGAAGATTAACTCCTCGCTTCGGAAGTTATCCGATGATCCAAAGACCACTTCCAGTGTGACTGAGCCCGTACAATTGGCCTCTACACCTGGTATGATGCCTTTGAAGGTCGTCTTTGTGGGTTTAATCCTTGAGGGGTCTATGCCCATCTTGCGCACTGTGTCCTGATAAAGCAGGTTCAGGCTGCTGCCGCCGTCCATCAGGACTCTGGTGAGGTGAAATCCATCGACGATTGAGTCTAAAACCAATGCGGCGAATCCGCCGTGGCAGATGCTGGTGGGGTGGTCCCTTCGATCAAAAGTGATCGGGTAGGAGGACCATGGGTTGAACTTCGGGGCGACTGGCTCCATCGCGTATATGTCCCTGAGTGCACGCCTCCGTCCCCTCTTGGGTATGTGGGTTGCGTATATCATATTCACCGTCCGCACTTGTGGGGGAAAACCCTTCTGTCCTCTGTTGTTCGGCGGTCGGGTCTCTTCTTCGTCATCACTGTGCAGCCCCTTGTCATTGTTTTCGGCGATTAGCTTGCCTGCCTGCTTGAACACCCAACAGTCCCTGTTGGTGTGGTTGGCTGGCTTTTCGGGGGTGCCATGTATCTGGCACAAGCGATCGAGTATTCGGTCCAAATTGGACAGACCCGTAGTAGTTCTTTTGAATGGCTTCTTCCGCTGATCGGGTTATGAGCCTCTGAATCCGGCGTTGACTGCTGTATCCTCATTATTGTCGCCGTTAATGCGGTGTTTGTTCTTGTTGCGACATGACCTGCCATTGCTATCCTTGGTATCCGAACTTCCGGAATTTTTGCTGAGGTTGTTGCTGCGAGCTAGCCAGCTGTCCTCCCCCACGCAAAAGCGGGTCATGAGTGATGTGAGGGCTTCCATGGATTTCGGCTTTTCCTGTCCCAGGTGCCGGGCAAGCCACTCGTCGCGGATGTTATGTTTGAAGGCTGTGAGGGCCTCCACATCCGGACAATCGACGATTTGATTTTTCTTAGTTAAGAACCGTGTCCAGAATTGTCTGTCCGATTTGTCTGGTTGCTGAATTATGTGGCTTAGGTCGTCAGCGTCTGGTGGTCGCACATACGTGCCCTGGAAGTTATCAAGGAATGCGGCTTCTAGGTCCTCCCAACATCCGATTGATTCTGCTGGCAAACTGTTAAGCCAATGCTAAGCTGGTCCTTTAAGCTTGAGTGGGAGGTATTTGATGGCGTGAAGATCGTCACTGCGGGCCATGTGGATATGAAGGAGATAGTCTTCGATCCAAACTGCAGGGTCTGTTTTGTCGTCATAGGATTCGATATTCACGGGTTTAAACCCTTCGGGGATTTGATGATCCATTACTTCGTCTGTGAAGCATAGTGGGTGTGCGGCGCCTCTATATTGGGCTATATCGCGACAAAGCTCCAACGAGCTTTGTCTATTGTGTTCGGCCCGGCTGGACTTACTGTGTCCGGCGCGACGGTTGTCGTCACGTATCATGGGGCGCCCACACGATCCGTAGATCAATCTTGATTGTCTTGCCTTATCCTCCAATATATCTCGCAAGTTCGGAGCATTCCCCTGTGGCCTTGTGCTGTTCGAGCGGTGCCGGGGTACGGTTATAGTGAAAGGCCTAGAGGCATCTCTGTCGCGGCCGCGAGGTGGCCGGTCAGCCGTATTGTGCTCTGGTGATGCAGGTTTATATGCCTCCTCCTCTAATCGAGGGAGCAACTTGCGTTTGGTGTAGCTTTTGGAGGGGCGCTCGAGCTCATGCTCTTCGGCCGCAAGGACTTCAGTCCATCTGTCGGCTAGCAGATCCTGATCAGCTCTAAGCTATTGCTGCTTTTTCTTGAGGCTGTTTGCCGTGGCCATAAGCCTGCGTTTAAAACGCTCTTGTTCGACGGGATCCTCAGGCACGGCAAATTCATCGTCGTCGAGGCTTGCCTCGTCTGCGGAGGGAGGCATGTAATTATCATCCTCGACCTCTTCGTCTGCCGCTCTCTCATGGGGGTTGGCATCTCCGTCCTCCTGCGCTGAATCTTGCTGGAGGGGGTTGTCTTCGGCACTGTCTGGGGTATTATTATCTCCGGTGCCGGAATCGGCATTCTTGCTGTGGCGGGATTTAGAGCGGCGCCGCTGACGCCGGCGCTTGGGCTGTTTCTTGGAGGGGTCTTCCTCCGCTGTTCCTTCACCATTCCCATCCTTTGGGATATCCACCATATATATGTCGTATGACGAGGTGGATTTCCAGTTCCCAGTAGGCGCTGGTTGTTGGTCGTCTCCGGCATCGTCGTCCATACCGTCGATGTCGTCGGAGTCGAAGTCTAGCATGTCAGTTAGATCATCGACAGCGGCTACTAAGTGGGTGGTGGGTGGGTCTTGAATTTCTTCATCGTCCGCATCCCAATCGTCCTGACCGCAGTCCGGCCAGGGCTCTCCTGATAACGAGAGATATTTTAGCGAGCTCAAAACATCGCCAAAAGGTGAGTGTTGAAAGATGTCCGCAGCGGCGAACTCCATGATCGGCGCCCAGTCAGATTTGATTGGCGGGGGCACGGGAGGTTCGGAGTCCGGCAAGGAGTCCGGCGCCTTGGAGTCACGAGCTTGAGAAGGGAAAAAGTCAGTATTCGACTCTATCGCCGTAGAGGTTGCAACCCCCGAGGCGGTGTCTAACCATCCCTCCTCGATCTGCGCGGCCGGCTCCGAATCAAGGGTCGGAGCGGTCTCGTGTGCGGCCTCCAGGGCACTGTCCGGCAGCAGAGCTAAATCATGCCCACCGTGACAGTGCGGCGCGCTCGGCTGTGGCTCGAATCCATTGAAGATCAAGTCCCCGCGAATGTCAGCCATGAAGTTAAGACTTCCAAATCTGACCTGATGGCCAGGGGCGTAGCTTTCGATCTGCTCCAGATGGCCAACCAAATTGGCCCGCAGTGTAAAGCCGCCGAATACGAAGATCTGTCCGGGGAGAAAAGTCTCACTCTGGACCGCGTCTTTGTTGATGATCGAAGGAGCCATCGAGCCTATCGGTGACGACACGGAGGAACTCTCAATGAAAGCACCAATGTCGGTGTCAAAACCGGCGGATCTCAGGTAGGGGGTCCCGAACTATGCGTCTAGGCGGATGGTAATAGGAGACAAGGGACACGATGTTTTACCCAGGTTCGGGCCCTCTTGATGGAGGTAAAACCCTACGTCCTGCTTGATTGATATTGATGATGTGGGTATTACAAGAGTAGATCTACCACGAGATCAAGGAGGCTAAACCCTAGAAGCTAGCCTATGGTATGATTGTTGTTATTGTTGTTGTCCTACGGACTAAAACCATCCGGTTTATATAGACACCGGAGAGGGCTAGGGTTACACAAAGTCGGTTACAATGGTAGGAGATCTACATATCCGTATCGCCAAGCTTGCCTTCCACGCCAAGGAAAGTCCCATCTGGACATGGGACGAAGTCTTCAATCTTGTATCTTCATAGTCTTGGAGTCCGGCCGATGATGATTGTTCGGCTATCCGGACACCCCCTAGTCCAGGTATCCCCCACACCTCATCTGTGATTGCATTTTGGTTTTGTTGTTTGGGTGTGGCATTGATAAAAGTAAGAGTATCATACTATCACAAGGAAAGAATAAATTAATGTACAAAAAATACATACCAGTTCTGCTCGATGCACATGGTATTTACTCCAAGACAAATCAGCGTAGTTTACATAGTTCGGTGAGTCAAGAATGTAATTGCTATCTCTGTACTTGTTCATTACATAGAGCATGTAGTGGCTGTCTGTGTGATGAGATATCATGATCTACATTGAGAGAGGAGATCGTTGTTGATGTAAAAATTGAATTTCATTTAATTGTTGAAGCTGAAGGAGAATAAGTCATTTGTTCAGTAATAGTTCTGAACTTACCTTCTTCGAATGCAGGTTGTTTTTACCTCTCACGAGTTGTTCAAATTCCTGAAGTGCATCGTCCTCCTTGAATTCTGATAGCTCTCCTCTAATATAATTGAGACTGAGAACCTTCTTCAAGAAAGAGAGTGTGTGGTTTTAGTTAAATATTGGACCATAGTAATGACGATGGTGTTTTTGTGGGCTAGGTATGCATACATTTGCGAATTCTACAGGGAGTACAGTTGTGACGTCTGGGTTGAACTATTCCTGTTCTGTCCATTCGTCCAGTAACGCATTTAGCATGGAGCCCTCCATTTGTGTATCTCCTTTCCCTGCTTGTTCAATGAAGGATTTTCCTGAAATGTAGCCTTCGCTTTTTGAGCTTTTATATAGTTGTTCTCTTCAAACAAGGAGGGTTTAGAAGTAGTTGAGTGAATGGTTAGTTGGATCTTAGAGAACGTGTAACTCTCTATAATCGTTTCCATGGAACAAGAAGAATCGGCTTACTGTCCGCATTCTTTCTGTCCTTGTCGGCTCATTAGATATCTATAGAGTTGCATGGCCTTTTCTTTGTAAATGAAATCTCCTCGAACAAGTGGTGCAGTGTTGACTTTCTTAAGTTCCTTGCCTGCTTGCTTGAATGGCCTCTTAGTCAAGGTTATGTTTGCTGAGCTGATCTCACATGATTGAATCGTCGAGGGTTTTGGGGAACTTGTCTGCACTCTTGCAAGATGCCTTGCCTTTTTCTTGTCATGACCTAACTACGCCTGCTCGTTAAGCTGCCTAGGCGTTGGTGTTTCCTTTTGTGTGTTGTTGTTTTTGATGCTCGGTTCTACTGAGACTACAGCATTGCGTTTCCTCTTTTCAAGTATCTTTTCTACTAAATCCTTCTCTTTCTGTTTCTTTTCTTCTTGTGCATGTTCTGCCTCGGGTGATGTTCCTGATATGCGATTTTGGCCAACAGGGTTCATGTTCTGTTTGGAAGGCTGCTGTTGGCGAGTTGGTACATTGTTTGTCCTATTATCCACTTCTAAAGGAGAGCGTGTTATGCATTCGGTGTCTTTATCTGGGGGTGGCCTGTCTGGTTCTATTGGTGGATCTTTTCCGTTCGTCTTCCTTTTGTAAATCAGTGTTTGGCTGCGCGTGTTGTTCCTTTTGTAAACCAACATCTGTCTGGGCATGTTCTTCTGTGAGTGCTTCTTCAGACACCTTGGTGATATCGTTGCTGCTCACATGATAATCTTCTTTCTCCTCATCGCTGCTTGTGTCATTAATGTCAATAAGTTTTATCTCTTGAGTGCTCGTCCCAATGTGCTCAGGAGTTGGAGGAATCTCTTCTTGAATTATGTCACAATGTATTCGTTGCATTTCTCTGTCTTCCATATCAATTTCACAGTTTAGCATATTTGTTAAAATAAAAAATAAAACTTATTGGTGTGTCTCTGAAAATTAGATAAGTAAAATTTTACTTTATTGTCTTTAGAGAGAAACATGTGGTGTAGTTGATTAATGATAGTGCGGCCATATCTCTGTATTGGCTGATTATTTGATAGAGAATTTTCTTCCTCAATTCTGGGACTTGTTCTTCTATTAGTAACACTGTTTCTCCACTGTCAGTGTAGTGCTTTGCGTTCATGAACATATAGAATGCACAGTCCAGTCTGTAGGTAGAAGAATGAGTGGTTATTGTCACTGTCTAAAGATGGTTGGGCAGTTTAGGTGAAGTTGTCCTAACGTCCTATGTTTTTTATTGGGTAAGGAAAAGGAGAAAGGTTTGTAGTGCTTATGTTTCTCCCTGAAGTGGCGCCTGCATTTTGACCTTTTCGAAATGGTTAATACTACTTGGACACAGTTGGAGAAATTTGCTTATTTTCTTCCATATCCTCTTTACTATGCTTGTTACTGTGTTGAAGTAATCCATTGTGCCTGGATATTCATCTGTTAAAGAGTCAAGGAGTTCAAAGCGCTCTTTTTTCATGTTAATTGTAACAATGAAGTAGTGGCCCACATGTCCTTTATGAACAGGCCCGCCTATGCAAACTGGTAGAAAGAACTGGAAAATGCAAAATAAATAAATAAGGGATCCTTCTTGGATTTATTCATGATTTGTTGATTGTTAGAAGAAACTGTAGTGTCGAGATTGTATCTCTGATCCGTAACATGAGATGTGCTTACATGTCGAAATCTTGTACTTGCTCTCCTTCTTGCACATCAAGGAATCTTTTAAGCCTTTTAGGCACTATCTTGTCTCTGACGTGTGCTTCGTCTTTATTTTTCAACTCCAATGGATCTTCATGGTTGGCCATGTGTATTGATGCCTGCTTGTTTTGTCACATGTACGTAAAAGAAATTTGTAAATTCAACTGTACAGAAAGGTTGATTGATCGATAGAGTGATATTCATTGTTGAAACTTGAGCTTTACTTACGGTGTTGTATGTGGATAGAATCTTTCTCTTTGTGCCCCTAAGTTGCTTTTTCAACATCTGTAGCATGACTGCCATGGTTTCGCTGTGCACTGTCTCTCCAATGCTGAAGCTTTGTGCCATGTGGTTGACCGGTACTGTTGACGTCTTTGTATTTATTAAAATTTCGTGCCTGCAACATATATATATATATATATACATATATATATAATGTTTAAGGGAGGAAATCATTGGTAGAAAATAATTGTTTGGTGGTAACATGAACTTACCCTTTATCCTTATATATTCGCTGTCATGATGTATTTGTACAGGTTCTCGATCCCTTCATCTTTTGTGCCTTCTTCGATGGCAAGCTTTTGCGTGATCAACGGTTCACGTTCTGTTTGAGTGTCGTCCTGGGTTACAGTCGTGTTTGTGGCGGCAACATCTTTTACAGCACAATGTTTCTTGTCTGATGGTGTGGCCTTTTTCTTGTTGTTGCCTGACTCTCTCTCTCTGGAATATTTGTTGCATGGTTTTCCAATGCACTCTGGCCCTTTGCTTCTGTGCTTGTGTCTGTGTGCGTGTCTTCTTGAGGTTTCGGTGTTATTATGCAAAAGCATGGTTAAAAAAATTAAATATGCTCATTATTTTCATTGTAGTTTACTGTCCGTTTCCCTAAGAAAAATATTCAAATGTTTAGTGTGCCTTTGAACTTTTTTATTGTAGCTTCACCTTTTCAGTCGTTTCCGTCGGTGCTACCTTTTCGACCTTTCCTTCCGTTGGCGGAGGTTTTTGGACCTCCGCGGGATCTTTTTCATTTTGTTCATCCGCGGTGTCGTTGTTTTTGTCCTGTGGCTGTTGAGACATAGAGGTAGGGAAATGAGATTGCATTTGTGTCTTTGTTCACTCAAATTTCTAATTTCCTTAAAAGCAACTTATCTCACTTCACCTTTTCGATCTTTTGCGTCGATGTTGCCATCCCTGTTATTTCTTGCCCGGACAGCGAAGGTTTTCTGGTTTGGTCTATGGCGATTACGCTGTTTGCTGTTGGAAGAACATCTTCTGCTTGTTCCATTCCCTTGTATTTTTGTGTTTGTTGGTATTGAATATTGGTTCTCTCCTCTGTTTCTTGCATCTGTCGGAACACAAAATGTAATTAAAATGTGTCTGTGTTTTTTTCTGTGGATGCATTTTTTATATGCTATAGAAAGAGGTTTTGTAGATTGACCTCTACATTCAATCTCTCTGGTGCCGTGCCTGTCACTTCTCCTTTGTCTTCTGGAGTTTTTGTACATTGTCGAGCGGTAGCAGCACTTTCTATCGCTTCTTGAGGCACATCTTCTTCTTCATTTCTTTCTTTCTTCTGTTCAATCAAAAAATGTAAATAAAGTTTGGACTTCATCTGTGCATGCATAACTTTTTTGTTTTAACGTTGTAGGAGCAGGTGCGTGTAGCTTTACCTCTTTGGTCTTTGATGCTGGTGGCATCTCTTCTCGGTTGTGTTTGCCATGTGAAGACTGCTCTTTGGTCGGCGTACTGGGTACCATTTGACTCACCATTTGTCCTTGTTTTTTGGTTTGTTCCGTTTGTACTCCTTGTTTTTCTTTGGCATGACCGTCCTTGTTTGTTTCCTGTGTTTCATGAAAAAGGACAAGCATGATTCATTGCTTCTAATTCTTGTATTACTGTGACAGGTTGTACAGGGCAGTACATTTCTTATAAATTTTGGAAAAATGGTTCTTGTTGAATTTTACCTTTGCGCCGGTTGTTGGGATATCCGTTTGTGTGTCCACTTTTTCTTTGCTTTGTATACCAGCCTTGGGTGTGTCACCAGGTGGAGTGTCTGAGGCTTTCTCCCCTGTATCGGTCATCTGGAATGATCTTGTGTTGAAAAGCTCTCTATCAACTTTCTGGTTTGCATGGGCATCCTCTTCCCTTTGATGTGCTTGTAATACCTGATAGATGAAACAATATGAGTTGACGGTATTGGGCAAAGTGGGTTTGGAAGTTTTACCTCTTCTTTGTTGTTTTCTTCTTGTTTTTCTGCCGTGTTGTTAACGGTCGATGCTAGATCAGTCCATGTCTCGTTTGTGGGAGTGTTGATATCATACTTGTCCGGCTAAGTGTGTATTTTGTTGCAGATTTGTCAGTTAACTCAAAACCGTTTCTAGTTTAGAGAGAAGAGACTTATTAGAAAGAAGAGACTGATTTTTTATACTCACGTATTTGCTGCCTCTGATCATGTTCGTCTGTTGTACTGCTCCTGTTGATGCTCTTGAAGGAGCATTATCTATTGTTGGGTTGCTTGTTCTATTGCTTCCATCCTCTTGATCGGTGTTCTCGACGACATGCTGCTGTTGGCCTTTATGTTTCAGTGGCGTTCTGTTGTCGTGTCCCTGACAGAATCGAAGATAGATTTTTCAAGTTCAAGTTTGAAAGCATCGCTTTTGAGTCACATGGATGATGTATTTGTTCTCATTTACCTGTTTCTCATGTTGATTGTTTGCTTCTGCAGCTACTTTTCGACCTTGTACTTGCTGTCCTTCGGCACTTGCTGTGTTGGTTGATACGTGCTCATTGCTTTGCTCTTTTTGCACCTTGTTCTGTTCTTTTATCTCCCTCTGGCTAATTCTCGAGCTCTGTATTCTTCTTGATTTTTTATTCTTTTTTCCCTTCATTTTTGTTTTGTTGGTCTTGTTCTTCCTTCTTTCTGCCCCCCCTTCTTGTGCTGCGGCTATGACTTCTTTCTTCTGGTTGCCATCTACTAGTGCAGCTGTGGCTCCTGTGTCTGCTCGATCTTGCAACTTCAGCGTCGTCTCTTCTGGTAACCTCACTCTGCAAACTATGTCTTGAAATTCTTTAAGTTGTTTGAAAGAATTCATCAGGGCAATTGTTTGTTTCACCTGTGAGTTCTTCTTTTTTTTCATCTAATTTCTCCTTGTGTTCGCTGCATTGGTGTCCAGCCCTGGTCTTCACTCCGGGTATCTGTTTTGTTTCGTCGAGTACTTGTTTCAACATTTCTTCTATCCTTCCAAATTTTTCATCTGGTCCTGTGCAGGTGCCTGTGACGGGTTCCTTGCTTCCACTCGTGCTGACATGTGCTTCGTCCTGGCGCTTGGTTGGAGGTGGTAGTAGCTTGGTCATCTGCTGGTGCTTCTGTTGTTGTGCTGGTATCATCTGTATTGAATACGAAGGTATTGCTGTGTTGGCATAGAAAATCCTCTCTGTTGTTCCTTTCCATGTCTTCATTGTTTTGGCAGAATGGAATTGGTTAGACTGGAAACCATTTTTATAGGATAATGCATATATATTCAATAGGGATATACCTTTATCTTGCCAAATTCATAGTCATCTGGTCGTCCTTTTTCGTCCCTTTTCATGTCTGCTATAGCTATTTTCTTTAGGTCACTCTCTTTGAGGTGGTTTGCTCGCGATAATGATGTCTTGTCCATTGTCTTGGCAATCTTCCGCATTTCTTTTGCGTCGGTCGGCAGCAGCAGGGAGCCGAGGTACATTATTACTGGTCCATGTGCCAAACCATTGAGATGCTTTTTGTTCTTTTCTTCCTGAGGCAACAACCTGTGCTTGTTCCATATCTTGGCTCCTTCCCCAATACTTTCGATGATTATCTTGAAGAAATCCTTCTTTGCCATTTCTGGATAGTCTAAGTCCTTGATCATAATGGCTTGTTTGCTGAAGGTAGGGGAGGTTTTTCCACAAACAACATTGTGAAAAAAATAAGTAAAAATATTTTAACTGATTTCCTGTTTGATTTTTCGTCATCTTCTTTCACCAATTTTTCTAGTTCTTTAAACAGATCGTCGTGATGGAAATCCATTTTCTTGAGGCCAAGTTCTGTGACCAGTGCGCTCATTGTATCGGTGGAAGTCTGTGGCCTTGGTGCTGACTTTTCCGTGACGTTTGGGTACCCAAACACCTTGTGTATAGCTTCCTTGGTGATGTTGATTTTTTTGTCTTCGGTACCGTCACCGTAGGTTATTGTCATGCTGTCTATGTCCAGGTTGTCGTAGATGTGTGCTGCAAGCGGTTTGCAGATGGAGCGCTTTATTTGGCATTCCTTTATGCTTCCAAACCCGGCTGTCCGAACATCTTGCCAGTGACGTTCTTCAAGTAATTTCCATGCTCTATTGACCTAATCAAATGTTGCTCCTGCCTTGATTTCACATTTGTCCTTATTTGTTGGTGCCTCCTGTTCATCATCCGTTGGTGCTGCCAATTCTTTTCCACTTGTATTTCTCTTCTTTGTGCGCTTCTGTCTTGGTTTTACCTGTTGAGAAAAAGAGGGTTTTGTTATAGAGGATGGTTTGGTTTTCATGGGTGAAAAGCGGTAACAAAAATCTGTAGAGAAAATGTGTTTTACATCATCGTTGATGTCCTGTGCGGCGCCACCATTGTCCCCTGCGGCATGATCGCCCTCTGTACGAATGAGATCATCATCATGTTTTATACCATCGTCATCGTCGGCAGCATCACGCTCTGGCTCTTTGCTGGCATCATCCTCGGCTTCTTCCACCGTTGTCTTTTGTTTTTCTTCTTGGCTTTAGTTAGTTCATTCTCGACACATGTAACTGCTGGCGGGAGCAACATTAGAGGACTTGGCTGCTGCTGCTGCAAGGTAGCACCGTCGCTGATGAGTTGAGCTTTGTCCTTTCTATTTTGTCTTTTTGGTCTAGGAGGAACGACAGTCTTGGTTTCTGATGGCCTCTATTTTCTGCTGCTAGTCACTAGCTTTTTGTTGCCCTCCCTGCTGGAAGCTAGTGCTGGCACTTCCTCTGGTCCTTCGTTGTCCATGTTCTGCTTCGTTCTTTTTTCTGACGGGTCAGGAGAGATGAGTGGTTGTTCTGGATATGCACTATTAAGTTCAGACAAAATTGTTTCAATATCTCCTCCTCCGTCACCTGCACGATGATTATGTAACAAAATGATTACGTAGCAACATCGAAATAAATGGGATATAGTTTTAAAACTATGTCTTCCACGACCGCACAAAAAGAATCTGAAACTTAATCTACATAGATTCATAAGATAGCCCTTTTCTTTTATTTCCTGACCTAAAATGGTAGATCAATCCATTGTTTTCTTGTTATATCAAGTCTTCCTCCTAACTATTGGTTTGGCCAATCAGTGGTTGAAATTAGGGTCATGTGTCAGCAGTATGGCTGCTGTCAAGTCCATATCAGTGAGGGGAAGTCCTTTTTTATAAGGAAAAATACACTACAAATGATATTCTGTAAATTGGAGCAATAATTGTAAGGTTTAGAGGGTAAGATAAAATGCTTTCGAATGAATAATAATACACATAGTGTGTGCAAAATTTCATCGAAGTGTAATTTCCCAGGATTGTGTGTACGTTAGTGGCTAACTTACTGCTGCTGCTACATAGTTTTTGTTATATGGATTGTGTTAGCCTTTTATAGTACCTTGCTGCACGGCAGGCTGCTCCGCAGGTACTCTGTTTTCCTTATTATCATTCCTTTCTGCATAAAAATGCCCAGGCGTTAGTTGCAGTAGAAGCATAATTGAATTTCACAGCAAAAAGAAGATGCATCCCGTGGACAAAAGAACGGCATTGTCGGAGAGGCACAGGTTGTTTCACGCTATAAGCACACAACTAGATCTATTATTGGAGCACGGATGTTAATATGAGAGAGGCACATAATTTGAAACAGATACAATCAACGGATATATAGAATCTCTTGTAAATACCAGGTTTTGAATTTAAGGATGCTCTCATGGTTTGAATCTAGAGCGGTGTCCTAGATAGTTCTGCCATGCACAGTATGTTTTAGGAAAATATCTTGCGAGAAAATTTCTATGGCGGGTAGGGGTAGCATCCTATTGCACACGTGTCTACCTTATTTCAATTTTGCTAGAAAAGTCTAGACAGACTTTTTGGAAACACAGTTTTGTGTGGCGGTTAGGGTTCATGTCCGTCAAAAAGGGGAGAAATCGCTTTGATCGACCTCTGGTAATGGAATGTAATGGATTAATATTTTTTTACCTTCGATTTCTTGTCAGGGATTCGTCGCATCCATCGGATGGTTTTTGTCCTTGCTCTCTGTTGGTACCTCGGCCGCGAGCACGGGTCGTCATCGTCAGTCGCCGCCGCCGCCGGGAGAGGTTTTTGATGCTTTCCCGGGCATCGACCGACTGTTTGTATCTCGAAGTGGATGGCGGCTGGTGGGTGAGGCCAACGCGATTTGGATTTTTGGTTGGTCTGCTGGATTGGACAATGGGACAGAAGGAGAGAGGAAAGTGTTCAAGAGAGGGGAACTGGTGAAGTGTTTGAGATTTTCGGTGCGAAAGCAAAAGCAAGAAAGTAGTGGAGGGAGAGAGGGAAATGGTCGAACCGTCTCGAATCTGTGACCATCCGTTTGGACATCAAGTTTGGTGTATCTTTTTGTGGGCTTCAATTGGCTTGTTTTTTTCCTTGCTTGCTCAACTTCCGGAGCATTTTTTTAATTTTAGTGTGGTGACATTCACGGGGTCATGGTTTGGAGTCATGTTCGTGCCTGCGTGTGTTACAGACTTTTTCTATGACGTTCCACGGTGAGGCGCATGGAAGTGAGGCCACCAGCGCTCACCCTCCTATGGAAAAAGGCGAAGCATCTCGAATCTTCGACCGTCTGTTCGGACATCAAGATTGGTGCAACTTTCTGTGTACTTCGATGAGCTTGTTTTTTGCTTGCCTTCTTAACTGTTAGTCTATGGGATGTTCACATTTTTTATTTTAGTATTGTTGTGTAATCCACAGGGGCATGGTTTAGCATTACTCAGAGTCACGTTTCATGGTTCTTTGTGTTCCAAATGATTCCGCTCGCCAGCTCATTTGGAGAGGCATGGACATGAACTCAAGGGAAGCATGTTAATGCATTGGTCAGGGTGTCGTTACCATGGGTGTATGCTTTTTGTATTTCCAAGTGATTCTGTTCACTCATTCTCTTGGAGGGGAATGGACGTGAATACGGCAGAGGCAAGTCTTCTTATTAGCCAGAGTCACGTTTGTTCATGTTTATTTTGCATGCATTTTCCCTGGCGAGTCACTATGAGGTGCGTGGAAGTGAAGCAGAGTTGGCACTGTGTTACTAATGCAAACAGGCACACTCCTGACGGTGCGTATGGAAATGTTTCGCTTGTCAACTCATTCCTTTGTTGTGGAGAGTTGCGGTGGTGCGTTCCAGGGAGGTACTGTTTGTTATTAGCGAGAGTCACGTTTCATGGTTCTTTGTGTTCCAAATGATTCCGCTCGCCAGTTCATTTGGAGAGGCATGGACATGAACTCAAGGGAAGCATGTTAACACATTGGTCGGGGTCTCGTTACCATGGGTGTATGCTTTTTGTATTTCCAAATGATTTTGTTCACTCGTTCTCTTGGGGAGCCATTTACGTGAATCCGGCGGAGGCAAGTCTTCTTATTAGCCAGAGTCATGTTTGTTCACGTTTGTTTTACATGCATTTTCTCTGGGGAGCGACTGTGAGGTGCGTAGAAGTGAAGCAGAGTTGGCACTGTGTTACTAATGCAAACAGGCACACTCCTGACTGTGTGTGTGGAAATGTTTTCCTTGTCAACTCGTTCCTTTGTTGTGGAGAGTTGCGGTGGTGCATTCCAGGGAGGCACAGTTTGTTATTATGAGAGTCACTTTTCATGGTTCTTTGTGTTCCAAATGATTACGCTCGTCAGTTCATTTGGAGAGGCATGGCCATGAACTCAAGGGAAGCATGTTAATGCATTGGTCAGGGTCTCGTTATCATGGGTGTATGCTTTTTGTATTTCCAAATGATTCCATTCACTCGTTGTCTTGGAGAGGAATGGACGTGAATCCAGCGGAGGCAAGTCTTCTTATTAGCCAGAGTCACGTTTGTTCACGCTTGTTTTACATGCATTTTCTCCGGCGAGTCACTCTGAGGTGCGTGAAAGTGAAGCAGAGTTGGCACTGTGTTACTAATGCAAAGAGGTACAATCGTGACGGTGTGTATGGAAATGTTTTCCTTGTCAACTCATTCCTTTGTTGTGGAGAGTTGCGGTGGTGCGTTCCAGGGAGGCACTATTTGTTATTAGCGAGAGTCACATTTCATGGTAATTTGTGTTCCAAATGATTCCGCTCGCCGGTTCATTTGGAGAGGCATGTACATGATCTCAAGGGAAGCATGTTAACGCATTGGTCAGGGTCTCGTTACCATGGGTGTATGCTTTTTGTATTTCCAGATGATTCCGTTCACTCATTCTCTTGGAGAGGAATGGACGTGAATCCGTTGGATGCAATTCTTCTTATTAGCCACAGTCACGTTTGTTCACGTCTGTTTTACATGCATTTTGTCTGGCGAGTCACTGTGAGGTGCGTGGAAGTGAAGCAGAGTTGGCATTGTGTTACTAATGCAAACAGGCACACTCCTGACGGTATGTATGGAAATGTTTTCCTTGTCAACTCGTTCCTTTGTTGTGGAGAGTTGTGGTGGTGCGTTCCAGGGAGGCACTGTTTGTTATTAGCGAGAGTCACATTTCATGCTTCTTTGTGTTCCAAATGATTCTGCTCGTCTGTTCATTTGGAGAGGCATGGACATGAACTCAAGGGAAGCATGTTAACGCATTGGTCAGGGTCTCGTTACTACGGGTGTATGCTTTCTATATTTCCAAATGATTACGTTCACTCGTTCTCTTGGAGGGGAATGGACGTGAATCCGGCGTAGGCAAGTCTTCTTATTAGCCAGGGTCACGCTTGTTCACGTTTGTTTTACATGCATTTTCTCTGGAGAGTCACTGTGAGGTGGGTGGAAGTGAAGCAGAGTTGGCACTGTGTTACTAATGCAAACAGGCACAATCCTGATGGTTCGTATGGAAATTTTTTCCTTGTCAACTCGTTCCTTTGTTGTGGAGAGTTGCGGTGGTGCGTTCCAGGGAGGCACTGTTTGTTATTAGCGAGAGTCACTGTCGGTGTCAAAACCGGCGGATCTCGGGTAGGGGGTCCCGAACTGTGCGTCTAGGCTGATGGTAACAGGAGACAAGGGACACAATGTTTTTACCCAAGTTCGGGCCCTCTCGATGGAGGTAAAACCCTACTCCTGCTTGATTAATATTGATGATATGGGTAGTACAAGCGTAGATCTACCATGAGATCAAAGAGGCTAAACCCTAGAAGCTAGCCTATGGTATGATTGTTGTTCGTCCTACGGACTAAAACCCTCCGGTTTATATAGACACTGGAGAGGGCTAGGGTTACACAGAGTCGGTTACAATAGTAGGAGATCTACATATCCGTATCGCGAAGCTTGCCTTCCACGCCAAGGAAAGTCCCATCCGAACACAGGACGAAGTCTTCAATCTTGTATCTTCACGGTCTAGGAGTCCGGCCAACGGTGATAGTTCGGAAATCCGGACACCCCCTAATCCAGGACTCCCTCAGTAGCCCCTGAACCAGGCTTCAATGACGACGAGTCCGGCGCGCATATTGTCTTCGGCATTGCAAGGTGGGTTCCTCCTCCGAATACCTCATAGAAGATTTTGAACACAAGGATAGTGTCCCGCTCTGCAAAATAAGTTCCACATACCACCGTAGAGAGAATAATCTTTACACAAATTCAATCTGCTGACGTATTCTGCGGCGTGACGTCACACCACGGCCAAGCCTTTATTGGAATCATTTTTACTGTTCCACCTCAGCGTGTTTAGCGAGGCGGTTTCCTTGGCACGTCTTCTCAAAGCAGAGATCGTGTCCCCTTATTCCGGGATTCTCATCAATACATGTGTGGGTAATCCAACCGCACCATTGATTACGGTGCTTGGGAGATAAGCGAGTTTTACCAGGCTGGTGGGGGACGCATAGCTTCGTCCGTCCATATAAGGGGATAGGGATCCACCTTTTCACCTGCGCCTTCTTCCTCCTTTGCTCATCCATTTCCGCGCACTCAAGCTCCAGCACCCAAGTCCGCACATCTCGCCTCAACCTTCCCCAGCCATGTCCGGAGCGGGAGGCAAGTGGATGACCTCCTCCATCACGGAGGGGCACATCAAAAAGTTGAGGAAAGCCGGATACCTGCACAACGACATTGCGCACCGGCTTCCAAACGAGGGGCAACTCGTCCCCATGAGAGGGTGGTGTTCCTTCCCCATTTCCTCCGTGGACTGGGCTTCCCACTCCATCCATTTGTCCGGGGGCTTATGTTCTACTATGGCCTGGATTTCCATGATCTGGCCCCGAATTTTATCCTCAACATCTCAGCGTTTATCGTTGTGTGCGAGGCCTTCCTCGGCATCAAGCCCCACTTCGGCTTATGGCTGAAGACCTTCAACGTCAAGCCGAAGGTAGTGGGCGGCCAGCAGGCGGAGTGCAGAGGTGCCATGGTGGGCAAGATACCCAACGTCATATGGCTCGAGGGCTCCTTCGTGGAAACCATTAAAGGGTGGCAATCAGGGTGGTTCTACATCACTGAGCTGCGTGACCCTGAATGGGCAGCGGCCCCCGAATTACGATCTGGCATCCCCACACGTTTCACCTCCTGGAAAGAGAAGGGCCTGACGTGGGGTGATTTCGAAGAGCTGACTGGACTCCAAACCTGCGTCCAAAACCTTGTGAACAAGAAGATCAAGCTCGTCAACGTAGTCCAGGTCATGCTCATCCGCAGGATCCTCCTGTGCCAACAACGGGCCTTCAACTTGTGGGAGTTTGATCCAGTGAAGAACCAAACTTTGAGCAGGCTCTTCGACACTACGTACGAAGATGCCTGGAAGGTGCTGTTCAAGGGCGCCGAGGCTCCCGCATCCGCTACCGAATATTGCGGATTCAGCTCGCAGCGTCAAGCCGGCGAGGTAAGCTATTTTACCCTTTATAGGACACTTGTTTTTCATAGTTTGACTCTATGCGGGATCTAAACTCCCCTACCTTTGACAGGCCTGGCAGAAGAAGTCCGGGCAGGTTACCTGTCCGGCTCCCTTACCAGAAGACCTAGCGGACGCCCGATTGACGGGGCTGCTGGTTCCGGCACCTCACGTGGTGCCGGATAAGAAGGCCAACAAGAAGGCCACGGGAACCCGAAAGAGTTCCCGGCGTCAGGTGTTATCGGACACATCATCCGATGACTCTGAGGCGGACTCCTCCCATGAAGACGAGGAGGAGAAAAAATAGGCTTCTCCCCCAGCGGGGGGAGAGAAGAAAAGGAAGGCCTCCCCAACTGGGGAGGTCGAAGGGTCCAAGAAGGGAAGGACCCTTCCTCCGGACTATTCCACAAACACCGACGACGGCGAAGAGGAGTGGCCACCGAGGGCTAAGCCCCTGGCGACATCGTAAGTGTCCGGATACCAGAATAATTCATGGCGTTTCGTTTGTCGCATAGAATCTCCTAACGCCGAATACAACCCTGCAGCCCGCCCAAGGACGGGCTCGACATTTCAACAAGCGGCTGCCTGGCTCCGTCGGACATGAACATCACTTCACTTCCAGCCACCTCCTCTCCTTGCTCTACTGATGACGCCGAGGTGGGGTCCCAAAAGGGGCCCAGCCAGGAGGAGGCGGTCCCGAAGGTGCCGCAAGGCAACCTCCCGGACTTTGGGCATAAGGGGGATCAAACCCCAAGGGGTTCTATGTCCGGCCCTGGGCCAGACTCTGCACCGGAACCTTCAGTGGTTCCGAAGTTCGACGGGGGGTCCCTTTGTAAGAAGGGTGAGACTGCGACACCGGTGACCTCCGTCCAACCGAAGGCGCCGGATAATTTGCTGGAGGCGCTTAATGGCGCCTCCATCAACGAGGAGCACCGCACTGTTATGAGTGCGATGATCCAGAAAGTTCAGTCCGCCAAGAGCGGGCTAACTGAAGCCTGTACCAGTCTTCTAACAGGCGTTGAGGTAAGCTTTTAAGATATGTAAGAATATTACCGCATAGACAGTAACCCCTGATGCTCAGTTTGGTGTTCGGAAAGAAAAGCCAAGATGAGGATCTAAAAAGATATACGCAGGAGTCTAACATAAGTATGTCAATATGGGAATGCAGGCTGCGCTGCTGACCTCTACCGCACTGACTGCGGAGGTCAATGCATTGAAGGAGAGCCTCGAGCGGTCCGAGAACGAGCTCGGCCTTGCCAAGAAGCAACTCGAGGACAAGGAAGGTAAGTAATACCTTATTAAAGTAATACCTTATAGAAAGGATTTGGTTGCAAAAAATGACAGGAATAACGTGGGTATTGCAGGGGCTACAAACGAGGTGGTGACCCTGAAGGAAGCGGTGTCCAAGGTCAAAAACAATGCGGCCACGGAGCGTACCGAGCGAGAGAAGCAGGAGGCGCAGGTGGCGGAGGTGCGGCAAGAGCTCCAAGCTCTCGTGGAAAAACACGAGAGTTTGGAGCGTGACTGAAAGACTCGAGAGTCCGAGCTCGCCTTGGCTCTTGAGAGTGCCAAAGCCGCTAAGGCCGAAGCCCAGAAGGCCCTCCAAGAGATCGAGGCGATAAAGAAGATAGCGGCGGGTAAGGCGTTCTTTATGCAAAGCAAGCATGTAAAAGTGAATTATATGTTACTTACCCGAATCCGGAGCTCTCCAGGAGTGTTCGCCGATCTGCCCCATAGTGTGTCTGATGCTGCCGCGTTCTACCGAGCCGAGGAGGGGAGCTCGACGGAAAAGGTGTTCTGGTCTCAATATGCTGAGGCCGGACATCCGGTGCCCCTGAGCGACCAGCTGAAGCAGCTGGTCGAGCTCCATCAGGTGGCCGAACAGGCCATGAAGGGCCTCATAGTTTGGCTGTGGCCTAAAGAAGCCATGCCTGGGAGCTACTTCGGTCTGGTGCGGCGGCTGGTGGACACCTGTCCATGGATTGAAGTCATCAAGCGCTCCATCTGCATTGAAGGTGCCCATCGCGCCCTTGCCCGTGCTAAAGTGCACTGGGGCAAGATGGATGCTGAGAAGCTTGTGATGAAGGCGCCACCGCCGGGCAAGGAGTATCGCAAGCCTAAGATGTACTATAAGGGCGTCCTGAAGGGTGCCCGCCTCATAGCGGGTGAATGCTCCAAAGATGTAATTTTTGAGTAGACTCGCATTTGTTATCCTATACGCTGAAAACTTTGTTCATATGCGCTAAGCAACGCTTGTTAATTTAAAATATTACCTTCTGTGCGGCCGTTTATCAAATTTGAGAGATGGTGAGTCGTTGGCTTCAGCCCCCATGCCACGAGTGCTGGGGTATTCGGGATAAACTTGAGCGCTCTTGTTCCCATTCTTGGGTCCTTCGAGGGAGGCGTTCAACACAACGAACGAGGCAACCAGACTATAATGCTTGAACACTCTCACTTAGACATATAATTCTATAATTTTAAATTTCGGCGAAGCCCCTGGTATTCGGAAGACCGAGTTCGGGGCGCTATCCACGCCTTGGCCGGACAATGCCGACTCCTTGCTCTAAGCGGCATGAGTCTTTAGGGACCCGAAAAACCTCTCGAACAGCGACCGGCTCTCGCCCTATCATGACGGTCAGTTTTAGCTTTCTCCACTGAGGTGCTCAACCCAGCTCAACCGGGGCACAATCGCAGTGGTTCTCCTAGCGCTACCTTAGCCGATATAACGGAACGTAAGGTACCAAAACATGGGAGCCGGGCAAACCCAACTATTGACCCAAGACATGATTCGGAGCCGATGCATATAATGCTATAAGTTCGGGGTGCCGCACTTGTGAAAGTGTTCGGACCTATCACACCATGTTTTGGGGTACTTAAGCCCCTGGTGTATTGACCGTACCAAGTTGTACGAGTGCAACATGTCATAGATGAACATTTATAAAGAAAAAAGAAATGCAATAATAAGCAGAAGCTATGTATTGTTTATTCAAAAGATACTGCAATGAAAGCAGAATGATACAAATAGTGCGATAAGCAAGGGATGGGACTATTTAACATGTCCCCCTCCAGGGGTAGGCTACGGGATAGTATGGAAAACAGGTATACTGCTCGTAATAGAGACCACCTGGACACTCGACATAGCTTTTCTGCTTCCCTGGCTGTTACATCGTGAGTTCGGCAATTTTACTGCCAGACAGGGCTTCTGGAAAACGGAGTCCTGAGAATAAGAAAAAAAAGATTGACACAATTGGGAGCCCCTTGTGCGGTTGAGCCACACTCTGGGCATGCTGTGGTCGTGCCCCTCCCCCTATGCCCATGGTATCTCCAGAGCGTAGTTATGTACGCGTGGTACTGGTCTCGCGATTTCGCGAGGGTTGGGGTTGGGGCCACATTGCTATGCGTGCTCGGAACGTGCCAGGCGGTCTTGTTGTAGGTTACTGCGGGCGCGCTTGACGGTGTCCGGACGTTTAGTAGTCGGACTCGAGAATTGCCTTAAGAGGCTGCTTTGTACTTCTGCCGCGAGGGCCACCGTATGCTCCTCCGTTCGGAGAGAGCGTTTGGTGTTTCCATTGACCGTGATTACTCCTCGAGGGCCTGGCATCTTGAGCTTGAGGTATGCGTAGTGCGACACCGCATTGAACTTTGCAAATGCGAATCATCCGAGCAGTGCGTGATAGCCACTGGGGAACGGGACTATGTCGAAGATTAATTCCTTGCTTCGGAAGTTATCCGGGGATCCGAAGACCACTTCAAGTGTAATTGAGCCTGCACAGTTGGCCTCTACACCTGGTATGACGCCTTTAAAGGTCGTTTTTGTGGGTTTAATCCTTGAGGGGTCTATGCCCATTTTGCGCACTGTATCCTGGTAAAGCAGGTTCAGGGTGTTGCCGCCGTCCATCGGGACTCTAGTGAGGTGAAATACTTCAATGATTGGGTCAAGAACCAATGCGGCGAATCCACCATGGTGGATGCTAGTGGGGTGGTCCCTTCGATCAAAAGTGATCGGGCAGGAGGACCACGGGTTGAACTTTGGGGCGACTGGCTCCATCGTGTATACGTCCCTTAGTGCACGCTTCCGCGCCCTTTTGGGTATGTGGGTTGCGTATATCATGTTCACTGTCCGCACTTGTGGGGGAAAGCCCTTCTGTCCTCTATTGTTCGCGGACGGGGCTCCTCCTCGTCATCGCTATGTAGCCCCTTGTCGTTGTTTTCGGCGTTTAACTTGCCTGCCTGCTTGAATACCCAACAATCCCTATAGGTGTGGTTGGCTAGTTTTTCGGGGGTGCCATGTATCTGGCACAAGCGATCGAGTATTCGATCCAAATTGGACAGGCCCTGAGTATTTCCTTCGAACGGCTTTTTCCGCTGACCGGGTTTAGAGCCTCTGAATCCGGCATTGACTGCCGTATCTTCAGTATTATCGCCGTTAATGCGGCGCTTGTGCTTCTTGCGACGCGACCTGCCATTGCTATCCTTGGTATCCGAACTACCAGGGTTTTTGGTCAGGTTGTTACTGCGAGCCAGCCAACTGTCCTCTCCCGTGCAGAAGCGGGTCATGAGTGATGTGAGGGCTGCCATGGATTTCGGCTTTTCCTGTCCTAGGTGCCGGGCAAGCCACTCGTCGTGTATGTTATGTTTGAAGGCTGCAAGGGCCTCTGCATCCGGACAGTCAACGATTTGATTTTTCTTGGTTAAGAACCGTGTCCAAAATTATCTGGCCGATTCTTCTGGCTGCTGAATTATGTAGCTTAGGTCTTCAGCGTCTAGTGGTCGCACATATGTTCCCTGGAAGTTATCAAGGAATGCGGCTTCCAGGTCTTCCCAACAACTAATTGATTCTGCTGGCAAGCTGTTGAGCCAATGCCGAGCTGGTTCTTTAAGCTTGAGTGGGAGGTATTTGATGGCGTGTAGATCATCACCGCGGGCCATGTGGATGTGAAGGAGATAGTCCTCGATCCAAACCGCAGGATCTTTTGTGCCATCGTATGATTCAATGTTTACGGGTTTGAAACCCTCGAGGATTTGATGATCCATTACTTCGTCTTTGAAGCATAGTGGGTATGCGGCGCCTCTGTATTGGGCTATATCACGACGCGGCTCAAATGAGCTTTGTCTACTGTGTTCGGCCCGGCCGGGATTGCTGTATCCGGCGTGACGGTTGTCGTCACGTGTCATGGGGTGCCCACATGATCCGTAGATCGATCTTATTTGCCTTGCCTTGTCCACCAATATGTCTCACAAGTCTGGCGCGTTTCCCCGTGGCTTTGTACTTTTCGAGCGATGCTGGGGTGCGGCTTTAGTGGAGGGCCTCGAGGCCTCTTTGTCGTGGACACGAGGTGGCCGGTCGGCTGCATCATGCGCTTTTGATGTAGGTTTGGGTGCTTCCTCCTCTAATTGGGTTAGCAACCTGCATTTTGGGTAGCTCTTGGAGGGGCGATCGAGTTTGTACTCTTCGGCTGCGAGGACTTATGTCCATCTGTCAGCTAGCAAGTCTTGGTCAGCTCTAAGTTGCTGCTGCTTTTTCTTGAGGCTGCTTGCCGTGGCCATAAGCTTGCGTTTGAAACGCTCTTGTTCGAGGGATCCTCGGGCACGACAAATTCATCGTCGTCGAGGCTTGCTTCATATTCAGAGGGAGGCATATAATTATCGTCCTCTACCTCTCTGTCTGCCGCTCTATCATGAGGGCTAGCTTCTCCCTCCTCCTGTGCTGAATCCTGCTGGAGGGGGTTGTCTTCGGCACTGTCCGGGGTGTTATTATCTCCCGTGTCGGAATCACCGTTTTTGCTGTGGCGGGATTTAGAGCGGTGCCGCTGACGCCGGCGCTTGGGCTGTTTCTTGGAGGGGTCATCCTCTGCTGTTCCGTTGCCATTCCCATCGTTTGGGGTGTCCACCATGTATATGTCGTATGAAGAGGTGGCCTTCCAGTGCCCTGTGGGCGCTGGTTCTTGCTTGTCTCCTGCATCCTCGTCCATACCATCGATGTCTTCGAGTCGAAGTCGAGCATGTCGGTTAAATCATCAACAGTGGCGACCAAGTGGGTGGTGGGTGGGCGTTGAATTTCTTCGTCGTCCGCATCCCAACCTTCCTGACCATAGTCCGGCCAGGGCTCTCCTGATAAAGAGAGAGACTTTAGTGCATCCAGGATGTCACTAAAGGGCAAGTGCTAAAAGATGTCCGCGGCAGTGAACTCCATGACCGGCGCCCAATCGGATTTGATTGGCAGGGCGCGGGAGGTTCGGAGTCTGGAGAGGAGTCCGACACCTCGGAGTCACGGGCTTTGCAAAGGACAGGGATGGTGTTCGGCTCAATCGCCATAGAGATCGTAGCCCCCGAGGTGGTGTCCAGCAACTCGTCCTCGATCGGCGAAGTTGGCTCCGAGCTAAGGGTCGAAGCAGACGCTGGTGCGGCCTCCAGGGCGCTGTTCGGTGGCAGAGCTAGATCATACCCATCGAGACAGTGCGGCGCGCTTGGCTGTGGCTCGAATCCGTCTAAGATCAAGTCTCCGTGGATGTCAGCCGTGTAGTTCAAACTCCCAAATGGGACCTGATGGCCAGGGGCGTAGCTTTCGATCTGCTCCAGATGGCGAAGCGAATTGGCATGCAGTGTAAAGCCGCCGAATACGAAGATCTGTCCGGGGAGAAGAGTCTCACCATGGACCGCGTCGTTGTTGATGATCGAAGGAGCCATCGGGCCTAAAGGTGACGACATAGAGGAACTCTCAATGAAAGCACCAATGTCGGTGTCAAAACCGGCGGATCTTGGGTAGGGGGTCCCAAACTGTGCGTCTAGGCGGATGGTAACAGGAGACAAGGGACATGATGTTTTTACCCAGGTTCGGGCCCTCTCGATGGAGGTAAAACCCTACTCCTACTTGATTAATATTGATGATATGGGTAGTACAAGAGTAGATCTACCACGAGATCAAAGAGGCTAAACCCTATAAGCTAGCCTATGGTATGATTGTTGTTCATCCTACGGACTAAAACCCTCCTTCTTATATAGACACCGGAGAGGGCTAGGGTTACACAGAGTCGGTTACAATGGTAGGAGATCTACATATCCGTATCGCCAAGCTTGCCTTCCACGCCAAGGAAAGTCTCATCCAGACACGGGATGAAGTCTTCAATCTTGTATCTTCATGGTCCAGGAATCCGGCCAACGGTGATAGTTCGGCTATCCGGACACCACCTAATCCAGGACTCCCTCAGTCACGTTCGTGCCTGCGAGTGTTACAGATGTTTTCACTAAGGTGTCACCTGGAGAGGCGTGCAAGTTACACTACTAGGGAAAACCTTATACACAGAACTTTAGAAGTAGCGTGGGTCAAAAAAGCTCGCTGGTGCTAATTAGCAGTAGCGCGCCTAAGGAAACCACGCTGCAGATAAAGATCTAGCAGTAGCGCGTCTTGCTTCAAACACATTACTACTAAAATTCCCACGGCTTAGCCGATAGACTACACATAGTAGTAGCGATCTATAACGAACCGCGCTACCACTACTTTATTTGTAGCGGCGCGTTTTAGTATAAACTCGCTACTGCTAAAGGTTATAAAATTAAATGGAAAGAAAATGGAAAGGTAATTGAAAATGAAAGAAATAGAATAAGGTGAAAGGAAATAAAATAAAATGTGAAGAAAACTAAACGAAAAAGGGGAAAAAGAGAAAGGAGTAGCAGTAGCGTGTATCACAGAACGCGTTGTAGCTAAGATAGCAACAATACTTTTCTTGGAACGCGCTGCTGCTACTTCTGACTTAACCACGGAGTTCGTCCTTCCCCACGCAGCCACTTGCCCCAAATCGAACTCTCTCCACTGTCGCCGCCGCCGTCGCCCGTCGGCCACCGCGCGCTCTCCGCACCCTCTACGCCGCCCCGACCCCAGATTCAACGCCGCCCCCGCCCCCGACCTCAACGCCACCCGGGACGCCGCCCCGACCCCGACCTCGACATCGGCCGCCATCCGCCGTGCGCCCGAGCCCCGACCCCGACCTCGACGCCGCCCTGCCCCTCCCTCGTCGCAGGCACCCGAGGTGAGCACGCCCGCTCCTCCCTCTCCCCTACCTCTGCCTAGGGTTTCTTTATATTTTAGTTGCATCAAATTAGTTAGGGTTCATGTAAGAGTGGAAACAAATCGGATGCGGATGCGGCTCAAATGAGTCAGGGTTCATGTAATTAAGGGTGAAAACGAATCAAATTTCTAAGATGAATCATAAAACGAGTAAAATTTGACCACTTATTTCACTTTATAGTTGGATAATTGAAATATCCGCTACCACTTTCCACCCCTATAGGTTCATCAAATTAGATGGTAATTAGGGCAGTAGTTCCTAGGTACTAATTAGTTAGTAAGAACTAGGTACTAATTAGGTACTAGAATATTTTTATTTATAGTAAGTTTATTTTTAGTAAGAACTACTTGAATTAATAGAACTAGTTAGTAAGAACTTGTTTCTATTTTTTAGTTAAAGCAATTTTTCCCGCCTCGACGTGGACGATGCCTATCCCGCATCCTCGTCGTCGAGTCGGCGGAGGACGACACCTGTTTGACCAGATTGGCCATGTCCGGGACTGGGCTTCGCCAGGGTGGTACTGGGAGGCGCTACCTACCGGGGGGCGCAGGTTGGTAAGGAGCCAGCCTGTCGTTGACCCGAACCTTCTTTGGTGGCGGTCGCGTGGGCCAGTGATGATCCAGAGGCTCGAGGACTCCGCGGAGGTGGTGCGTCACCATGTCAGTGACGAGGACGCGCATGTCCGTCGCTACTAGTTTGCGTTGGAGCATAGGCCGTTCTCCAATACCTGGCAGGTTCTCCGGGGATCTCACTGGACCTATGATCCCGTGATGGTTCCTTCTCTGTGGGTGTCCACCGCCCGCGCCGATACCCATCGTGTGCTAGGGTTTTAGTTGTATTAGTGATGTTATATGTATGACACTATTCGTGATGTATTAGTGATAATATTCGACGATGTACGGACGCATGAGATGATTTACTTTTGCTTATTTAATACATTCTAATTTGAGTCCTATAAGATATTTTGAAATGTATATCTTGTGTTGCTCAATATCCAAGTGGCCTGTCATGTTTGCAGGTTACACCTCCGAGTGGCCTATGTTTTGCCAGAGTGTTGATTCATTTTCGTTCCGGCAAATTTCAAGCGCTCGATATGTCCTATTTTAGCAAAGGTCATGCCGTATTTTTCCGTGAATTTTGGCATGACTTGTGCCAGAATATGTAGGAAATATCGAGTGCCCCGGATTTGTGTGTTGAGTATCTTGGTAGTTGTCTTCGATCGATTTTCAATTAAAGTTTTAACTATGAACGAAATGTCTGACGACGAAAAGGATTTCGGTATTTGCAAATACTGCGAAGACGAGCGCGGCCTGTGCGACAGGATCTTCCTAGATGATGATAGGCGCTTCAGCATCAAGCTGGACGAGAACTTCGAAGTGGATACAGTAAGTCACAACGACAAGTCTTTTTTCGTAATTAAGCATGATTCTGCTTCATTTGCTTCAACTTATATATTTTTTACTATTCTACTAGCGTATCCCCTGCCATGCCAGAGTTTTTGTATTGGATATGATAGGTTTCAGTCATAGTGCGGAGGAAAAGAAAGTTTACTTGAAGACCGAGCATGGTTATCTTTTCCATGCAAAATTATACAATTCATACGACTACACCTATTTTGGATGCAAAACATGGCGAGCACTATGCAAGACTTATGCATTTGAGCCTGATATGGTTATCACCTTTGATATTCGTCCGGAAGATGATATTGAAGGTAATATCGACATCTGGGTCGATGTGCAGACGCCTCCAGTTATACCATTATGTAAGTTTCTCAACCATATTTATGTCTTTGATATTGTTTATTCAAAAATAGTTGACAACTAATTTGTATTGTCAGCTTATTTCGGTGCAAGCAAACATGTCCAGCGCATGGTAGACAGGACCGTATACTGTCCTGGGGCTGAACTCAACTGCGAGGAGCTCAGTCATTATGTTTCATGGCTTCAGGATCTTGATACTGTCAAGACAAATTTTCTTCCCACATTTGGAAATGTTAGTACTGAAAATGTGCGACCAATAGTGTTCGTAATGAACTACGGTCACATTTATTTAGGAAGGATGGTAAGATTTTTACTATTTGTCATCAGTGCATCTTTTCCATACATTATTTTTGAAGCTAAACTTCATTGGTAAGTATGTTACCATACGATGTTCTTCAACAGGGACTCCCGATGAATGTTGTGCCTTATGGGATCGAGACTAAAGGTACCATGAGTATTATCAGCTTACGGCCAAGATATCCTACAGATTACTTTAGTGCACTCAAGATTAGCGACGGATGCTTAATAGTGCAAGACTGGACCAAATATGTGATGGGGGAGCGCAGAGAAGTACTAGGGGGCAGCAAATAGATGCGCTACCCACGATTAGGAGACAGGTTCATCTGCATGCTCCAGTTTGATCAAGGAGGAGAGATATACATGTTTTATGTTATTTTACCTAAGAGAGAGCAGCAGGAGTGATTAGCTAGCTAGAAATGAGTTTGAGGATGATGATGTGCTACACTATTACTATGATGATAAAATAGCTAGTTTTAGTGGTAATGACTATGATGATTATTATTAGCTAGTGTTAGTGGTGATTAAATAAATACTGTTGGTGGTAATGACTATGATGATGATTAAATAGCTTGTGCTGGCAGATTAGATTCAAGTGGAGGCAACATGTGGTGCACATCGAAAGTACTACTAGTCCAAACTAGATCAAGTTTGGATTAGTAGTATACTTTTGACATGCACCACATATTGCCTCCACTTGAACCTAATCCACCTTCATTTGACACACTGTTATGGACATAATGATGTAAACCTCATAACTGGTATTGTACCAATATTTGTACGATGGCGCATAAATACACTAAAAAAAATACTAGTAGCGATGGACAGAAAACACGCTGCAAGTAGTTACCTTAGCAGTAGCGTGGTACTGAACAAACGCTGCAGCTATTTGTCTTAGCAGTAGCGCGTGCGGGCACGCGTTACTGCTAAGCAATAGCTGTAGCGCCTTATTAGTAGCGCGGCCTCCCGCGCTACTAGTGGATACAAAACCCGCGCTACTGCTAGGGTTTTTCCTAGTAGTGTTAATTTGTGGGTATGGTAAGATTTTGATATAAATATCATTTCAAAACAAAAAATGGCAATGGATAATGGTATGAATTCGATAGTACTCAGTTCTCTGGAATATAGACAGACGTACACAGTAAGTTAACTGTGTTTGAGATGTTTTCTGTTGAATATATACAGACCATTAGAAAGAAGTTGAGTGGTTGTGGTGTTGACGAACGCACGGGGAGACGAAATGATAGTATTGGTGTTTCCCAGGCATGCAGAGTTCGCGGTATTTAAGAGAAAATGGGAGAATTCGAGGCGGCAGTTACTCCGTTTGACCGTCTGACTGGTGTGCGTATGTTATAAAAAGGTACCTACTCATCGAACACCCCACGTCCACAATTCTCCAGAGACAGGCACCTCTTTCTTGCTGGTATCTCCTTGTTTGTGTCATGGCTGGTAAGAGGGGTTTTGGGTGTTCAAGCAACCAGGCAGCGAGGACAAAAGCCGCAAAAAGAAGGGAGAGGTGTCACCAATATGCTATAGCAGCGGCAGGGATATCCTGCCCCGTTGTCTAGGTGTTGAACGATCTCTCGTGTGGAGGCGATTCCTCCCACAAGCGCATTCGCCATGGAGACGATCTCGGCAAGATGGCAGTACAAAATTCCTTAGCCAGCGACGACTTGGTCGATGAGCTAATTAAGCAGCAGCAGTTCATCGCTCGCTTGGAGAAGTTGCTGCAGCAGAGCAATGCTTCTGTGGAGATGTCAGGACCCCGACTCAATGCCACATCGATCTAGCATGTAACACCTCATATCATTTTGCGGCCTCACGCACGGTATTCCCACGGGTGTCGTCTTACCTTTGCCCAGGACCATTTGCGTCTTTTGGCACACGTATATGATAGTGTCGCTAGCATCCATATGATAAGGAGCCCGGGCTGACATGGCTAGTCGTAAACCCAAAGTGGCACAAACCTACAGGGACAGGCATCCATGACCCAGCATCGAACGTGTCGGTCATCAGCGAGTGAATCCAGGCTGTAGCACTGGGCTAGCAGGACTCCGGTGAACCGGGCTGTAGCGGGCTAACAGGACTCCGGTATTCATCGCGTGACATTTCCCTGAAGGGACAGACACAGGAACGACGAAGGACACATGCCGGCCAGCCTAAGTGTTCCAGAGCAGTAGCAAGCTACCATGGCTCAGTGGAAACACCAGGAGATATTTCCCGGTAAGAGAGGCTACCAAGGATAAACAACTAGGTTGTCAGATCCCACACATACCAAGAATTTCAATAACATACACACAATATGCTTGATATGTGCAAATACAACATGGCATCACAACATGACTCTACAACTCAAGTATTTATTCATTAGGCTCCGAGGAGCGAGATATTACAAACAGGGGTCTCATGACCCAACATTCAGAGCATACATATCAAAGCACAAGCGGAAGCTATCATGTCTGAGTACAGACATCTATAAATGAAAAAGGCTGAGAAGCCTGACTATCTATCAGATCCTGCCGAGGGCACAAGATCGTAGCTGAGGTAACAAGCTAAACGTCGAAGTCCACGTGGAACTACTAGTGAGACTGAAGTCTCTCTGCAAAAACATAAAATAGGCAAACGTGAGTACAAATGTACCCAGCAAGACTTACATCAGAACTAACTACATATGCATCATTTTCAACAAGGGGATGGTGGGGTTTAACTGCAGCAAGCCAGCTTTGACTCGGTGGCTATCCTAAACTACGACTGCAAGCGACTCTTTTGAGGTGGCGCACACGAGTCCACATATTCACCATATCAATACACCACTATGGATCCGCTCCTGTCTCCCTACGAGAACGCCATCCATAGCACTCACGCTTATCTTGCGCATTTTAAAGTATCCACTTTCACTTGTCTATGAACTGATATAAGCAACCCAGAAGTCCTTTACCGCGGACACGGCTATTCGAATAGATGATGTTAACCCTGCAGGGGTGTACTTCTTCATACATGTTTCCACCACTTAGCGTCTGCACACGACATGTGCTCGGCAGACTTCAAGCGAAAGCCGACGTGGGTGTAGACCACGACCTACCTAAACACCTAAGTCTCTAGTCCAGGTTTATCGCCTATTCGGGTTCCATCCATGAGGAGATCCGGCCGGAGTTTCGCTCACAGCCCCAAACGATGTGAACAGGGTTCCGTGACACCAAACGGGTGCCCGGTTTACCCGGCCACGTGCCTACCGCATCACAGCTCACCCCTACGGTCAGCGCTGTCCACGGCCTCCAGCATACTACAAACACCAGAAACTACTTGCAACTCCTGGACAGAGGACAAGGGTGATTAAGAAGTCGAGCGGGGTCATATTTCAGGGCCCAATGTATGGTAGTAGCTGAGTCATGGATCACAAACACAGAACTCAGTTCCTAAGGACGGCTTCAATGAGACAACCCACCATGTACTCCTACATGGCCTCTCACCGCTACCTTTACCAAATCGTGTTCACACACTTAGCTCTCAATGGTAGGACATGTTCACACACCTCTGATCCATTCTCGATGAATCAGACCTGACACAACTCTAAGCAGTAGCAGGCATGACAAACAAGCAAGAATGAGTAGGCACAACAGGGCTCAAACAACTCCTACTCATGCTAGTGGGTTTCATCTATTTACTGTGGCAATGACAGGTCATGCAAAGGATAAAGGGGTTCAACTACCGCAACAAGTGACAGATGAATCGTTGTTGTCCTAATGCAGTAAAAGAGAGCAGGAGCGAGAGAGTGGGTTTGTATCGGAATGAACAAGGGGGTTTTGCTTGCCTGGCACTTCTGAAGATAACATTGAGTCTTCATCAGTGTCAACGATCACATCATCGGTATCACGTCTATCGAGAGGGGACAAATACCGGTAACACAGAAGGGAACACAATCAATGCAATGCACAATATGATGCATGATCATGACATGGCAAAATGAATGTGTTTTGAGCTAATGCAACTAGCAACAGATTAAATGAAGTTGGTTTGAATACAAGATTCAAATTTAAACTCCATATGTGATTATTCAAATGCCATTTAATTGATTTGTGCTAAACAGAAGCTATAAGTTGTTCTAACATGCATGAAAATGGTACAGATGGATTCCTTGAATTTTTCTGATAATTTTTCATATATAAATTATCTAATTTGGAGTTACGGTTGAATTTCTATGATTTTTAGAAGTTTTTACAAATTTCTGGAATTTCCTGAATATTTATAAAATGAACTAAATTCCAGAAAAGGAATATTGCGTCAGCATGGCGTAAGGCTGAGGTCAGCAGGTCAACTAGGTCGCCCAGAGTCAAACCTGACGTGTGGGGGCCACACGTCAGTGACACAGGTTAGACAGGGGGGTTAGTTTAGTTTAATTAAAGATTAGGGGCACTAGGGCCCACATGTCAGTGTCAGGGGGTTAGCTTAGGTGGTGATTAGCTTAAACTAATCACCTGATGGCGGGGGCCCACCTGTCATAGACCCAGGGGAGGTCAAACCCCTGGTCAAACGACTCAATCCCGCCGGCGTTGAGTCGCCGGCGAGGCCGAGGCGGCGGAGGCCTTCGGGTTTCTTGCTCCGGCGACCAAATGGCCGGCGGAGGGCATCTACGGAATGCCCAGGCTCGCGCGCATCTAACAGGGCAAACGGGAGAAGCTAGGGCGGCCGTAATCCTCGCCGGCGTCGAGCTCAGCGGCTGCCGGACCTCGGGCATTGGCGGGAACGGCGCTACGGTGCACAAGAGGGGAAACGGAAGGGCGCTGCGGCCTCCTGGGGTTGCGGTGAGCACGACGGTGGGCTCAGGAGCGAGCTGCGGTGGCTGTGGCCACGGCCACGCCATGGCCGGCGGCGAGAAGCTCTCGGCTGCGGTGGATAACCTAGCTACGGCGCGCGAACGACGAAACAGAGAGGGGGAAACGGATGGAGAGCTCACGTAGACCCTGTAGAGGTGGACGGCGAGCTTGAGGGAGGCCGGACGGGGGCGGATTTGACGGCGGTGATCCGCGGTGGCCGAGGAGGGGAACGGCGAAGCTGGCAGCATCCAGGGCTTCCGGAGGGCCGTGGATCGGTGGGGAGGAAGAGGGGGTCGAGGCGGAGCCTTTGAGCGCATCGGCGAGGCTAGGGGGTGGCGGTGGCCGCGAGGGAGCTCGTCGGTGGCGGCGGCTCCGTTCGGGCGAGTGAGGGAGAGAGGAAGCAGAGGAGGGGGGAGAGTTCGGGAGAGTGAGGGAGTTCCAGGGGG
>NC_041389.1:647541372-647548431 GCF_002162155.2 Triticum dicoccoides
CTGTCTTTTATTTTCGGTTCTGTTTTTCTTTTATTTAATTCTTTTGCCACTGTTTTGAATTAAAAATAATAATTCAAACAATGCCAAAGCTCCTCTGAATATTTTATATTGCTAGATGGACTCTTCCAAAAGCTTATAAAATATTTCAGGGGTATTTGAAATTATATTCTAGTTATATGAATATAATTCAAATTCAAATAGCTAATGAATTAAATCCAAAGTCCCAAAAATAATTCCTTAAAAATGTTCAATATTTTGGTTGGGTCCAGAACCCTTACCAAAAATTATCAAACATTTACGAAGAGCATTTTGGATCAATGAATGAGATTTCTAGGGTTTTTGCCCCTCTTTTATTTAAGTTTTTGAGGCTTCCAAAATTCCTCAGTTCAAGTTTCGAAAATATAGACATGATGCACACATGAAGCTAGCCTAGAGCACTACCAGCAGCTAGGGATGTGACAACTCACCCCCACTAAACAAGAATCTCGTCTCGAGATTCAAGCGTAGGGTAAAGTGAAGGGTAACGCAGACTAATATAATCTTCACGATCCAGGGTGCACTTCAGTTGAACGTTGATTCATTCACCATCATTGTCTTGAAGTCTTGCTCTGAGAAATCCTGTCAACATGACATGGAGGGAAGAAGACTCTAGAAGGGTCGATCTCCTCGAAGATCGAACAACTCAGGATTAACTCACGGAATGAGACATAGAACCATCTCTCGGGTTGAGACACGAGATACTCTTCAAGAGGGGTGGAAAGAAACGGATGACGAAGGTTCACTAGGTAGACAACAATTCCAGACTTAAGAATGTGGTGATCGGTTGTCAACGTAGCGAGCAGTTGAGTTGACATGACACCATAATGATGCACCTTAGGGAAGGTGACTCGAAGATATATCCCCTTAAGTGGCAAAAAGAATTACCTTTGATATAGAGATCATTGAGACTCTCTATATCAGCCTAAGGCAAATCATAGCAATCGATTGGCGGGGTCGGTAGAATGGCATACTCGGACTTGGATGATGTGGATTACCTTGTTGAAGACAATGTAATGGATGAATCTGCTTACCACCGGAAATGGAAGAGACCCATGGTAGAATGGCACATTGGTGGTGCAAGCTGGGAACAAAATGCAAATGCTGGGAATGATTCTGGTAACTGGGGAAGAACCCAACAATAGAGAGTGAATCCACTGTTGAGAAGTTATAGCATAACCGAGGAAGTTGAGAGCAAACCTAGCTAGTGCCGATGGTAACACCTAACGCTTGTGCGTGCTCTCAAGAACTTGAGCATTTCCATAATCATCAAGGTTTTACCAATATCCGTGTCAAGGATTCTGGCAACACAACTTACTACCATGATGAATACCGGTGGAAGATGCCGATGCAAAGGAAGATAACACCTTCTTAGATTTCACCTTGGCGAGGCCAAGGAAACAAAATCTGGATGATCGACCGAGAGACATTTAGCACTCCGCTTCTAATGTTCTCCTTGATGTGCTAGCGTAACCCATTCATAGATATGGTTTGATATCTAGAACATCAAGTAAAAGGTCGGACTTCGGGATCTCAAAATCCATAGGGGCAACTAGGGAGTAAATCCTACGAAATTCCTATGGGGAGGTGGCCAACTTCCTCAATCAAGATATTATAATAACAGGTCTTCCGGCTGGGTGTGTTGGCCACGACATCCACTTTACCGGTTTTCGAGGGACCGATATTATAGTTCTTGGGAAATGTTCCAAACCATCATATCTGCCTGAGATTCAGATCTGGTTGGTGTCAGGATATTCCAGACTCATCGAGTCTAGGAAGAAAAATGAAAGTTTGCAACACAATTCGACAAGACAACGCTGCGAGATTCTCGGGGAATGAACTACGATAGTAAGCTCCAAAACATGAGCTGGTTCTGCTACAAACATGTGAACACGCTGTCCCAGACAAACATGACCACGTGGTAGTCTTATAATAAAACACTACCGAGTTCAGGTGGGGAACCATCATTAATGACATCGAAGTCTCCACGCGTGGAAGTCCAAAGAGTTCACCTTGGACGGACTCCTTTATCTTTGAACAACTCAATCAGTGGCTTGGTGTGCTCGGAACACATATGGAATGAAGGTTGCAAGTCTCCAGACCACAGAATACTTCGCACGTATGCATGACTGACTTGGGATGATTCCAGAGGAAGCAAAACTAACTTTCTCAAATCCATGGCGGCAACTTTCACCAAATGCACGTGTATAAGAGGAAGTCACTCCTTTCATCAAACAAATACTTCATGAGTTAGCATGAAGAAATGCTTTCAAAAGTTTCCAACACTAGCTTAATGTTCAACAAAATCATGGAGGAGATAAGGATGTTGTCAATGGGCTCAACAACAATTCTTCCGGGCTTCCTTTTAAAAGGAATTCCATAGTTAAGAGAGCAAGTGTTAGCATTGGTCAGACCCAAAAGATATAATGGTGTATGCTCGAGGGATCAACCACGAGTAAGACAACATTACGAATATCGTTGGTTCTGGTCTGATTGGATGATAGCCCATACTCAAATTATAGATGGGGTAAGACAATAGGTCCAACAACTGATCACAAGGACCAATTAATGAAGATATCATCTTTCTTCAACACACACACATACACAGAAAGATATCCCTTAACATGAACTAAGTCAGACAAGCTTTTATCTTCCAACTCTCCAAGTTGTTGTCTAGCTTAACCAACTAGCTCCGGGATATCCATCACAGATTCTTGGAGAAAGGGTGGTTCACAAGAACCCGACTTGATCACGAGCTCAACATAGCAGTCAGGTGACAACCTGGTAATACTTCCGAGAAGATATTCGGAAAATCACGAACCACCGGTATGTTACTAAGCTTGAGAACAATCTCGCTTTTGAGGGCAAGACGATATGATCAAATGAGTGAGGACTTGGCAAGATCCTAACTCATCAATCGAAGGGTGCACCGAAATAAGGACTAGGTAGCATGATCAGTCTTAGAAGGATGATTCAAAAACCAACATACTAAGAATGAAATTATTATCCTTTAACTACCAAGCAACGAGGTTGCTGGGAGTATTGATTTCACACATCACAATTCATTTGTCGGTATTCCGGTTGCATCAACACGATGGCCGAGGAATGACCAATGATGGCGAGAAGTATCACTGTGTCAAGAGTTCATAGGATGGTGTGCAATTCCTATAACAATCCCGATATAAAGGTGGTAATACTCCAAGGTAGAACAGAACAAAAGCTGGATTAGCAATTTGATCTGCGGAGCACAACTTCTTTGACCCAATCCTGGATATGGAAGAGGTACTGGAGTTTGTTTCTCCTAGTCATTCTGCGATAGAATGGCTTGACGGACCACAAGGGTAATAGGCATCGATAAACGAATGCATGCATACTCTTGACTATCAATTGATAGACGAGGGTCAGAATGCAACTAAAGAGACAACTCAAAGGAACATACGATTTTCTGAGTTGTGGATGCATGGTTTGGCATGTCGAACGAATTCAACATATTTCTTCCGGATAACCCATGCAGAAGGGTTGAGCTGGCAGAGTCACAATATAGCATGGAGAACTCATCGACAGCACTCTTGTTGTCATCTTTTGGTTCAGAAGAACTCCTGCCAAGAATGGTTCATGGTAATTGGAAGAAGGATGTACCACGAACCTCGAGGGCTATCGCAAAGGTTACTACTATCCTAAAGGGACTAGCAAACACTATCAACATGAAGTAAGTAGAGTGAATCTCGGGTTCAAAACCCAGAAATAGAATGCCTACTAACTAATAACATCACGGGATGCTTTCGAGAATAAAAGCCAGAATCATCACACTGGGATCACAAAACATTGCTAGATTACTAGGTGACTCCCTAAACACCTAGGGCCATAATAATAACTCCAACATAAGGGTCGAGGCAGTAGAATACCTCAACTCAACAATTAGTGTGATTGAGCTGGCATAAAGGAACATCGAAACCAGAGGGAAAGGATTTGCAAATGCATCACACTCTTTAGAAACCTGGGATGACTCGGACAGCATAACGGCTGTAAATGCTCAGAAAGATTTGAGACATTCACAAAAATGGTGGCATAACCACTCAGAAGCACAATATCAAGGTTTCGAGATCAACAGTTAACATACGGAAGTAGAAACTGAACTCAAGCTTAGAACCATCAATCCTACAAGTCTGCAGATTAGTAACACGTGATCCTGATAGAAAGAAGAGATAGCCTAGTTCTTAATCCCCGTAGGAAAGATAAGATGACTCAGATTAGAAGGGCATGAGGTAAGGAGTAAAAAGAGCCTTACGTTCCATCCCACAATCAATTCCCTTATATAACTAAAGAATTTCTAGACTCAACTTCGATCAGTTTGGCTTGGTAATCCTACAGGCAGTCAAGCTCTGATACCAACGCTGTCAGGACCCCGACTCAATGCCACATCGATCAAGCATGTAACACCTCATATCATTTTGCGGCCTCACGCATGGTATTCCCACGGGTGTCGTCTTACCTTTGCCCGGGACCGTTTGCGTCTTTTGGCACACGTATATGATAGTGTCGCTAGCATCCATATGATAAGGAGCCCGGGCTGACATGGCTAGTCGTAAACCCAAAGTGGCACAAACCTACAGGGACAGGCATCCATGACCCAGCATCGAACGTGTCGGTCATCAGCGAGTGAATCCAGGCTGTAGCACTGGGCTAGCAGGACTCCGGTGAACCGGGCTGTAGCAGGCTAACAGGACTCCGGTATTCATCGCGTGACATTTCCCTGAAGGGACAGACACAGGAACGACGAAGGACACATGCCGGCCAGCCTAAGTGTTCCGGAGCAGTAGCAAGCTACCATGGCTCAGTGGAAACACCAAGAGACATTTCCCGGTAAGAGAGGCTACCAAGGATAAACAACTAGGTTATCAGATCCCACACATACCAAGCATTTCAATAACATACACACAATATGCTCGATATGTGCAAATACAACATGGCATCACAACATGACTCTACAACTCAAGTATTTATTCATTAGGCTCCGAGGAGCGAGATATTACAAACAGGGGTCTCATGACCCAACATTCAGAGCATACATATCAAAGCACAAGCGGAAGCTATCATGTCTGAGTACAGACATCTATAAATGAAAAAGGCTGAGAAGCCTGACTATCTATCAGATCCTGCCGAGGGCACAAGATCGTAGCTGAGGTAACAAGCTAAACGTCGAAGTCCACGTGGAACTACTAGTGAGACTGAAGTCTCTCTGCAAAAACATAAAATAGGCAAACGTGAGTACAAATGTACCCAGCAAGACTTACATCAGAACTAACTACATATGCATCATTTTCAACAAGGGGATGGTGGGGTTTAACTGCAGCAAGCCAGCTTTGACTCGGTGGCTATCCTAAACTACGACTGCAAGCGACTCTTTTGTGGTGGCGCACACGAGTCCACATATTCACCATATCAATACACCACTATGGATCCGCTCCCGTCTCCCTACGAGAACGCCATCCATAGCACTCACGCTTATCTTGCGCATTTTAAAGTATCCACTTTCACTTGTCTATGAACTGATATAAGCAACCCAGAAGTCCTTTACCGTGGACACGGCTATTCGAATAGATGATGTTAACCCTGCAGGGGTGTACTTCTTCATACATGTTTCCACCACTTAGCGTCTGCACACGACATGTGCTCGGCAGACTTCAAGCGAAAGCCGACGTGGGTGTAGACCACGACCTACCTAAACACCTAAGTCTCTAGTCCAGGTTTATCGCCTATTCGGGTTCCATCCATGAGGAGATCCGGCCGGAATTTCGCTCACAGCCCCAAACGATGTGAACAGGGTTCCGTGACACCAAACGGGTGCCCGGTTTACCCGGCCACGTGCCTACCGCATCACAGCCCACCCCTACGGTCAGCGCTGTCCACGGCCTCCAGCATACTACAAACACCAGAAACTACTTGCAACTCCTGGACAGAGGACAAGGGTGATTAAGAAGTCGAGCGGGGTCATATTTCAGGGCCCAATGTATGGTAGTAGCTGAGTCATGGATCACAAACACAGAACTCAGTTCCTAAGGACGGCTTCAATGAGACAACCCACCATGTACTCCTACATGGCCTCTCACCGCTACCTTTACCAAATCGTGTTCACACACTTAGCTCTCAATGGTAGGACATGTTCACACACCTCTGATCCATTCTCGATGAATCAGACCTGACACAACTCTAAGCAGTAGCAGGCATGACAAACAAGCAAGAATGAGTAGGCACAACAGGGCTCAAACAACTCCTACTCATGCTAGTGGGTTTCATCTATTTACTGTGGCAATGACAGGTCATGCAAAGGATAAAGGGGTTCAACTACCGCAACAAGTAACAGATGAATCGTTGTTGTCCTAATGCAGTAAAAGAGAGCAGGAGCGAGAGAGTGGGTTTGTATCGGAATGAACAAGGGGGTTTTGCTTGCCTGGCACTTCTGAAGATAACATTGAGTCTTCATCAGTGTCAACGATCACATCATCGGTATCACGTCTATCGAGAGGGGACAAATACCGGCAACACAGAAGGGAACACAATCAATGCAATGCACAATATGATGCATGATCATGACATGGCAAAATTAATGTGTTTTGAGCTAATGCAACTAGCAACAGATTAAATGAAGTTGGTTTGAATACAAGATTCAAATTTAAACTCCATATGTGATTATTCAAATGCCATTTAATTGATTTGTGCTAAACAGCAGCTATAAGTTGTTCTAACATGCATGAAAATGGTACAGATGGATTCCTTGAATTTTTCTGATAATTTTTCATATATAAATTATCTAATTTGGAGTTACGGTTGAATTTCTATGATTTTTAGAAGTTTTTACAAATTTCTGGAATTTCCTGAATATTTATAAAATGAACTAAATTCCAGAAAAGGAATATTGCGTCAGCATGGCGTAAGGCTGAGGTCAGCAGGTCAACTGGGTCGCCCAGAGTCAAACCTGACGTGTGGGGGCCACACATCAGTGACACAGGTTAGACAGGGGGG
>NC_041389.1:647549542-647580889 GCF_002162155.2 Triticum dicoccoides
AGGAGCTGGGCCGGCTCTGGTGGGCTGCACGGGTAACTTCCTTCTCTCTCTCTGTCTTTTATTTTCTGTTCTGTTTTTCTTTTATTTAATTCTTTTGCCACTGTTTTGAATTAAAAATAATAATTCAAACAATGCCAAAGCTCCTCTGAATATTTTATATTGCTAGATGGACTCTTCCAAAAGCTTATAAAATATTTCAGGGGTATTTGAAATTATATTCTAATTATATGAATATAATTCAAATTCAAATAGCTAATGAATTAAATCCAAAGTCCCAAAAATAATTCCTTAAAAATGTTCAATATTTTGGTTGGGTCCAGAACCCTTACCAAAAATTATCAAACATTTACGAAGAGCATTTTGGAGCAATGAATGAGATTTCTAGGGTTTTTGCTCCTCTTTTATTTAAGTTTTTGAGGCTTCCAAAATTCCTCAGTTCAAGTTTCGGAAATATAGACATGATGCACACATGAAGCTAGCCTAGAGCACTACCAGCAGCTAGGGATGTGACAGGAGAAGTCCACTAGTCTCATATTTCGATCTCTGTGTGAGAATGAGAAGCTTGTCAATGAGCTTGACCAGAAGGATCAGGAGGCCGCCCACTTGAAGAATCTGTATGAGGAGAGCCATGCGTTGGTGCAGAAGTTGTCGGGTGAAGTGGGGCAGCTTATGGATGAGAAGGCTGAGGTGCTCTTCAATTACAAGAGCCTGGTTGAGGATTCATATGCTACTGTGAAGGAAGGTCATGAGGCGACGAAGAAGGAGATCGAGGATGTGCTCGCCCACCAGCCAATCAGGAACGTTGCAGGAGTGTAGGCAGAGAGCTTGTAGTGTATTTTTCTCGTTGCATTGGGGCATGTGGCCTTTTGTACTGCCATGAATCTATAAGGCATTTATGCATTGCATTGTCGTCGTGTTGTTTCGTTCGTTGGTACATGTCGATGAGTAGGCTCTGGGCATGGATGTTGCGTGTTAGCAGTAGGAGCGCGATTGTGCTTCCACCAAGGGCACTTCGTGTGTAGTTGTGGTCCAAATGATTCCGGTTGCTCGTTCACATGGAACGCACATCACGATTCCACGTTTTTCAAGCAAAACACGGACCTGAAGTCCTTATAGCCACGGTTCTATACTAAGTAGCGTCATGACTTGTACTCATAAACGCGTGGACTTTCGTGCCTCTCGGCAATATTTTGGGTCACAGGCACTGGCGTGCGTCCCACAAAGGCATGGTGCTATTTTATATAGAGTCACACTCACCCGTGTTTCTGTTTAGAATACTTCTGTCGACTCGTTCAGACAGAGAGGCATAGCCGGTCAGCCTACAGAGGCATAAGGTTGCATTACACACAGTCAGAGTCTCATTACCACATGTGTATGCTTTTGGTATTTCCAAATGATTGCACTCACTCATTCTCTTGGAGAGGAATGGACGTGAATCCGACAGAGGCAAGTCTTCTTATTAGCCAGAGTCACGTTCGTTTCTTTATGTGGGGTAACCCAGCAGAATGGGTTCAGATGCGAACACTCACTGTTGAAGCTGTTTTTAAAAGCTTCTTTCCTTGTTTTCAAAAGCACAGTCACTATTGTTTGTTGTTGTTACGTGTATTCCTCGATAAAGGCATGGACTCGATCTGATGGAGAGGCATAGGCATGGTGTGGTATTATATAGAGTCACGCTCGTCTGTGTTTGTGTTCAGAATAATTCCGTCGACTCGATCAGATGGAGAGGCACAGGCGTTAATCGCACAAAGGCACAGTTTGGTTCAAAGTCATGGTGAAAACCCACTATTTCCTCTGCGAGGCACAGAATGGCCTATTCGAGAGACGCTGGTGTGGTATATTATTCGCACAGTCATGGGTTCCAGGAAGGCACGGCATGGTATTGTGTAGAGTGACGTTAGTTTGTCTTGGTGTTCCAGATGGCGTGGTTTCATATAGAGTCATGTTCGCTTGTAGAGGTGAAAGCATGGCCGATTTGAGAGACACGATTATGAAAAACACGGACCCCAAGTCCATGTAGTCTCGGTTCTGTAGTAAGTAGGGTCATGATTTGTAATCTTAAACTTGTGGACATTCGTGGCTCTCTGTGTTGCAATATTTCGGGTCAGAGGCACAGGCGTTAAGCCCACAAAGGCATGGTGTGTAATTACAAAGAATCATGGTTCTATGGTAAGTGGCGCCATGACTTGCGTACTCATGACAGAGTGTATGTTTTGGGCGACAGGCACGACTGTGAAACTCACAAAGGCATGATGCGGTTTTATATAGAGTCACACTCTCCTAGTTTTTGTTCTGAATGCTTCAGTCCACTCAAACAGAAGGAGAGGCACTGCCGGTGAGCCCACAAAGGCATAGCTTTGCATTATGCATAGTTACGATCGTTTCTTTAATTGGGGTAACCCAGCAGAATGGGTTGAGATGCGAACACTCACTGTTGACTCTGTGACGCACCGAATGGCCTATGTGAGAAACGCTATTTTTTAAAAGGTTATTTCCTTGTTTTTAAAAGCACATCCATGCTTCTTTCTTGATGTTACATATATTACTCGATAAAGGCGTGGACTCGATCATGGTGTGGTGTTATATAGAGTCACGCTCGTCTGTGTTTGTGTTCCGAATAATTCTAACGACTCGATCAGATAGAGAGGCACGGGTGAGGGAGTCCTGGATTAGGGGGTCCTCGGACAGCCGGACTATATACTTTGGCCGGACTGTTGGACCATGAAGATACAAGATTGAAGACTTCGTCCCGTGTTCAGGTGGGACTCTCCTTTGCGTGGAAGGCAAGCTTGGCGATTTGGATATGTAGATTTCCTTCTCTATAACCGACTCTGTGTAACCCTATCCCTCTCTGGTGTCTATATAAACCGGAGGGTTTAGTCTGTAGGACAAGAACAATCATAATCATAGGCTAGCTTCTAGGGTTTAGCCTCTACGATCTCGTGGCAGATCAACTCTTGTAATACTAATATCATCAAGATCAATGAAGCAGGAAGTAGGGTATTACCTCCATCGAGAGGGCCCAAACCTGGGTAAACATCGTGTCCCCCGCCTCCTCTTACCATTAGCCTTAGACGCACAGTTCGTAACCCCCTACCTGAGATCCGCCGGTTTTGACACCGACATTGGTGCTTTCATTGAGAGTTCCACTATGTCGTCGCGATAAGGCTTGATGGCTCCTTCAATCATCAGTAACGATGTGGTCCAGGGTGAGGTTTTCCTCCCTGGACAGATCTTCGTATTCGGCGACTTCGTACTGCGGGCCAACTCGCTTGGCCGTCTGGAGCAGGTTGATAGCTACGCCCCTGGCCATCAGGTCATGTTTGGAAACTTAAACTACACCGCCTACATCCGCGGAGACTTGATCTTCGATGGGTAGAGCCTATGTCAGGAGCGCCGAACAGTCATGATGTGCATGACTTAGATCTGCCATCGAACGATGTTCGGGATATCACACCTGCGGCTACCCCGACCCTTAATCTGGAGCAAATCGCTCCATCCGAGGACGCGTGGATGGACCCCGCCATGGAGGCTGCACACTGATCCGCGTTGGAGCCGAACACAGACTCCATCTCGAAAGAGATCTGTGACTCGTCTCCGCTCTTATGTTCCAAACCACGCATGTTTGTGCCTGTCGAATCTGATTGGGCACCGATCATGGAGTTTACCTCCACGGATATGTTTCAACACTCACCCTTGGGCGACGTGCTAAATTCATTGAGGTCTTGAATGGGAAGTGGATGATGAAGAAATTTGTTACCCACCCACGTCCCACTTAATAGCCACTTTCGATGACTTAACCAACGTGCTCGACTACGACTCCAAAGACATCGACGGTATGGACAACACTGCAGGAGAAGAACAAGAACCGCCGCCCACAGGGCACTGGACAGCCACCTCATCATATGAGATATATATGGTGGACACCCCCAAAGAAAACAATGGCGATCAGGCAACGGAGGATAATCCCTTGGGGAAGTAATCAAAGCACTAGCGTCATCGGCGCCGCTCTAAGCCCCACCATGGCACAAATAGCAGTACCGGCACAAGTGATGATAACAAGCCGGATGGTGCCGAAGACGAAAACAATCCCGCCCAGCATCACTTCGAGCAGGCCGAGCAGAAGGATGGGCAAGCCATCCCTAAGGTAAAGGCAACAAATGGAAAATCAGAGGACGACAATTACATGCCTCTCTCTGAAGACGAGGCGGGCCTCGGCGACAAAGAATTTGTCGTGCCTGAGGATCCCGTACAGTAGGAGCGCTTGAAGCGCCGGCTTATGGCCACTACAAAAAGCCTGAAGAAAAAACAGCAACAGCTTCAAGCTGATCAAGATCTGCTAACAAATAGATGGACTCAGGTCCTGGCAGCCGAGGAATACAGACTCGAGTGCCCAACCAAAATTTACCCAAAGCGCAGGTTGCTACCTCAACTCGGGAGGAGGCACTAGAGCCTACACTACCAGCGTAGGACAAGGCTGGCCGGCCACCTCGTGGCCAAGACAAAGCGGCGTACCAGCCCGAACAACCGCCCACAACCCGCCGCCAACACACGACTGCCCGGGGCTACACGCAAGACCTGCGAGACATATTGGAAAACAAAGGAGGACAGTCAAGATCGATCTACGGATCACGGGGGCGCGCCACAACGCATGAGGATGATCGTCATGCCATATACACTAGAAACAAGACCGGTCGGGCCGAATACAACAGACCAGACTCATTCGAACTGCGTCATGATGTAACCTGACATAGAGGTGCCGCACACCCCCTATGCTTCACTGATGAAGTAATGGATCATGAATTCCCAGAATGGTTTAAAACCGTAAACATTGAATCATATGATGGTACAACAGACCCCGCGGTATGGATTGAAGATTTCCTTCTCCACATTCACATGGCCCGCAGCGACGATCTACATGCCATCAAATACCTGCCACTTAAGCTCAAAGGACCGGCTCGGCATTGGCTGAATAGCCTGCCGGCAAACTCCATTGGCAGTTGGGAGAACCTGGAGGACGCGTTCCTTGACAACTTCCAGGGCACTTACGTGCAACCACCGGATGCTGATGACTTAAGTCACATAACCCAACAACCTGGAGAGTCACCCAGGAAATTCTCAACTCGGTTCCTAACTAAAAAGAACCAAATCCTCGACTGTCCGGATGCCAAAGCCCTAGCGGCCTTCAAGCATAATATCCGGGATGAGTGGCTCCCCCGACACCTCGGCCAAGAGAAGCCAAAGTCCTTGGCAGCCCTCACGACACTCATGACCCACTTTTGTGCGGGCGAGGACAGCTGGCTGGCTCGCAGTAACATCATACCAAGAAATCCTGGCACTTCAGTTGCCCGAGATAGCAACGGCAAGCCACGACACAACAGACATAAGCGACGCAACAATAGCGACAACACCGAAGACACGGCAGTCAATGCCGGATTCAAGGGCTCTAAGTCCGGTGAGTGGAAAAAGGCATCTAAAAGAAACAATCCGGGCCCATCCAGTCTGGAACGCATACTCGATCGCTCGTGTCAAATTCATGGCACCCCCGATAAACCAGCCAACCACACCAACAGAGAATGCTAGGTGTGCAAACAAGCTGGCAAGTTGAATGCCGTAAACAAAGAAAAGGGGCTGCATAACGATGACGACAAGGAGCCCCGGTCGCCAAACACAGGGGACAGAAGAAATTTCCTCCCCAAGTGAAAACGGTAAACATGATCTACGCCACCCACATTCCCAAGCGGGAAAGGAAGCGTGCACTAAGGGACGTCTATGCGATTGAGCCAGTTCCCCCAAAGTTAAACCCATGGTCGTCTTGTCCGATCACTTTCGATTGCAGAGACCATCCTACCAGTATCCGTCATGGGGTTCAGCCGCATTGGTCCTCGACCCCATCATTGACGTATTCCATCTCACACGAGTCCTCATGGACGGTGGCAGCAGCTTGAACCTGCTTTATCAGGATACAATGCGCAAAATGGGCATCGATCCCTCAAGGATCAAACCCACCAAAACCACCTTTAAAGGTGTAATCCCAGGTGTAGAGGCCTGTTGTACAGGCTCAATAACACTGGAAGTGGTCTTCGGTTGTCCGGACAACTTCTGAAGCGAGGAGTTAATTTTCGATATCGTCCCCTTCCGTAGTGGCTATCATGCACTACTAGGACGAACCACATTTGCTCGATTCAATTTGGTACCACACTACGCATACCTCAAGCTCAAGATGCCAGGACCTCGCGGGATTATAACATTCAATGGAAACACAGACCGCTCACTTCGTACGGAGGAGCACACTGCGGCCCTCGCAGGAGAAGTACAAAGTAGTCTTCTTAGGCAGACCACCAACTCGATGATAAAGCCCCCGGACACCGTTAAGCGTGTCCGGAGTACTCTGCAATAGGATCATCCGGCATGTCCAGAGCTCGACTAGAAATTCGGCCTCCGTCCTAGTCCCAGTCAAGCGGCAAAATTTGTGCCACGCGTACAAGCGGCAAAATTTGTGCCACGCGTACATAATTACACACTCAAAATACCATGGGCATAGGCGGAGGCACGACTATGATGCGGTCCACAGTGCGGCTCAACCGCCACGGGACCCGTATACCTTCATCATCTTCTCTCTTTTCAGGATGCTACTTTCGGAAAGCCCTTTCAGATAGCCTGATCATCGGACTCATCACGGGAAGAAAAATGTCGGTGGTGAACGACACCTATGGGATCACTGGAATCCCTACTACGGTTGCGGGGCGTGCGATCGTGAGAAGAGCGGGACTAGCAGACAGAACAAAGGGGATTTAACCCATGTTCGGGCTGCAAAGATGCGTAAAGCCCTACGATCCTGCTTTGGTGGATGTATTTAGTGTTCTTGAGCTCTTGAACTAGCTCTAGGTGTGGCCAAGTTCCAAAGAGCCGAATCCCTCTTCGGTGCGCCATGGGCCTCCTTTTATAGGCGAAAGGGGCTGCCACAGTGGCACACAGGAGGTGGAAAGTGCTACAGAGTTGTGAACTTGCCGCTAGTATTAGAGGACAAGGCACATTTAATGCGAGGCTTAGGTGTCCCTTCACTTTATCGGGGATGGGAGCGAGGCCCGTCCCTTCCGTCACCGCTCCTCCTAGCTTCAACACGCGCCCTAGCCAGCGATGCATGCGATGCCATGTAGGCAGGCAGGCAGCTGAGGTTGCGTGGTGGTGGAGCCTCCACGAAGGGTTACATGTTGCCACGTAGGTGCCTGCCCAGCTGGTTGGGCTGACAGCTGCATGCGAATGGCGGTGAAGACTTGGCTGGCGTGGGCCTGGCAGTGGCCCTGCTGGTGCGCCGGGCGAGGGCCTTGCCGGGTGGCCCGGCAAGGGTCTTGCCGTGGCACGCTGTTGTCCCCGGCAAGGGTCTTGCCGGAGGTCTCGTGGGCTTCTTCGGCCAGAACCTTGCCGAGGATTTGTTGCCTTCCTATCCTTATCTGAGCTTGACTATTCTTTGTCTTCACAAAGATCTGCATGCCACCACGAAGGTGCCTTTTGAGCCCTGTCCCAATGCATTTGCTTAGCGTTGGTGGGCTCGAAGGTGGCTCACTCAGCTGGTGTGGATGAGCTGCCCCGGCAAGGGTCTTGTCGGGGCCGCTGAGGCTGCCCCGGCAAGGGTCCTTGCCGGGGCAACCTGCTTCTCTAGTGCGACCTTTGTGGCCTTGGTCCTTACTGTTGCTTTGTTTGTCTTGTTCCTTCAGCTTCCCTCTGGCTTCCCTTTCCTGCCCTGTTATGTGTGGCCGTGGCGGGTGGCTCTGACTGCCCATGCACAAGTAAAGGGATCAAAAGCAGAGTCCCTACTTTTGTACACCGACATGAGCCCTGGACCTGGGCCATACATAAGCGCAGCACGTTGTTGGGCCAGGCCCAAAATGGTGCGCGGGCAGTTGGGGCGGATTTTTACTGTGATAACTGCTCCGTCCCTGTGCTTCCCCCACAACCTGCGTTGAACGCGCGACGTGGGGGTCGTGCGCGCGTATGACGGAAGCATGCTGGCGTCATCCCGTGGTGGATAGTAAAGAGCCAAAGATGTCGCTGGTGAACGACACCTATGGGATCACTGGAATCCATACTACGGTTGCGGGGCGCGGGATCGTGAGAAGAGCGGGACTAGTAGACAACACAAAGGGGATTTTACCCAGGTTTGGGCCGCAAAGATGCGTAAAACCCTATGATCCTTCTTTGGTGGATGTATTTAGTGTTCTTGAGCTCTTGAACTAGCTCTCGATGTGGCCAGGTTCCGAAGAGCCGAATCCCTCTTTGGTGCACCATGGGCCTCCTTTTATAGGCGAAAGGGGCTGCCATAGTGGCACACAGGAGGTGGAAACTGCTACAGCATTGTGACCTTATCTCTAGTATTACACGACAAGGCACATTTAATGCAAGGCTTAGGTGTCCCTTCACTTTATCGGGGACGGGAGCGAGGCCCGACGAGTCCGTCGCCGCTCCTCCTTGCTTTGACATGCACCCTGGCCAGCGATGCATGCGGTGCCATGTAGGCAAGCAGGAAGCTGAGGTGGCATGGTGGTGGAGCCTCCATGAAGGGCTGCATGTTGCCACACAGGTGCCTGCCCAGCTGGTTGGGCTGACAGCTGCATGTGAACGGCGGCGGAGACTTGGCTGGCGTGGGCCTCGCAGTGGCCCTGCTGGTGCGCCGGGTGAGGGCCTTGCCGGGTGGCCCGGCAAGGGTCTCGCCGCGGCACACCGTTGTCCCCGGCAAGGGTCTTGCCGTGGGTCTCGTGGGCTTCTTCGGCCAGAACCTTGCCGAGGATTTGCTGCCTTCCTATCCTTATCTGATCTTGACCGTTCTTTGTGTTCACAAAGATCTGCATGCCACCACGGAGGTGCCTCCCGAGCCCTGTCCCAATGCGTTTGCTTAGCGTTGGTGGGCTTGAAGGTGGCTCGCTCAGCTGGTGTGGATGAGCTGCCCCGGCAAGGGTCTTGCCGGGGCCGCTGAGGCTGCGCCCGGCAAGGGTCCTTGCCGGGGCAATCCGCTTTGCCCGTGCCACCTTTGTGGCCTTGGTCCTTGCTGTTGCTTTGTTTGTCTTGTGCCTTCGGCTTCCCTCCGGCTTCCCTTTCCTTCCCTGTTATGCGTGGCATGGCGGGTGGCTCTGACTGCCTGTGCACAAGTAAAGGGGTCAAAAGCAGAGTCCCTACTTTTGTACACCGACAAAAAACCAAGGAGGCAAGAGGCTTTGACGTACAAAGGGAATACCCAGTTCGCCAGGTGTCGGAGTAATGGGCCACGGGTAGGCTAACCCGAGCCCCAGAACCTTTCAGGACATCGGGGCAGGCTGCGCCCCTCAAGCCGAGTCCCAGATGGCGACCCCAAGATCAGCCGAGTCCCAGATGGCGACTCCAAGATAAGTCGAGTCCCAGATGGTGACCCCAAGATAAGCCGAGTCCCAGATAGCGACCCCAAGATAAGCCGAGTCCCAGATGGCGACTCCAAGATAAGCCGAGTCCCAGACGGCGACTCCAAGATAAGCCGACTCATGGCCGGCGACTTCCGGAGAAGCCGGCTATAGAGAGTCGGCCTGCGACTCCACTCTCGTCATGATAGGCGAGGCGGGTACGACCAGGCATGGCCGTCACCTCCTGCTTACGAGGGGCCGGCATGGCTACAGTGTGCCGTATCGCTGGAGATCTCCGGCGTGGCCCGGCACTGTTGCCATGCCTGCCCTGACCTCAGCCACAGTGGGCGGCGCACTGTGGCCACGACGGCCTACCTGTATGGCTCAGAGACGGCGGACCCGCCGGTCAGTGAGAACATGGAAGACGGCGGATACGCCCCGAAGGCGGCCCTATGGGAGACGGCACACTAGAGTTAGCCGGCCTCTCCCATGGGCCCCACGCGCCATTAACCAGACAAGACAGGGAGTGACGACACTAATCGCCCGATAGACGGCAGCACTGTTGCCACGACCCCATGACCAAGCCTGCGTCATGAGAAGCACGGCTACAGTGCCGGATTCGTCGGCGGGCCCCAGCAGTCGGCGGAGAAGACGGCGGCCTGAGAAACAGACGGCTGGGACCCGCGCCCAGCCGGATTACCATTGTACCCCCGGTGGGTAGGCCTATATAAACCCCCCGGGGCACCCATGCAAAGGGTTCGAATCCATAAGCACTAGACCAGATCATATAGGGAGGAGAGAGCTAGCCTTGCCTTCTCCTACCTCCAAAATACAGCTCCAGGAGCAACCTTGTACTCACTTTGCCTTAGTGATCATGCGGAGACCCCGCAGAGCAGCAGTAAGGGTACTATCTCCCCGGAGAGCCCCGAAGCTGGGTAAGATTCGCCGGCGTGCATGTCTTCGCCTCATCCCGTTTCCTGGCACCGGCGACGTTCTACTCGCTCCCACCATGATAAGCCATCCTTTGGCATATGTCGCACCCAACCCCCAACATTTGGCGCCCACCGTGGGGCGAGGTGCACCGTCGTCCGGAGACCTGCTCTGGACGAGAACCCTCTTCCTCCCCAACGAGCGTAGCCAGCCCGGCACGCCCGATGGCGCTTGCCCCGACGCGCTGCAAGGCATCGACGACGCCTGCGTAGCAATCTGCCTCGCTGATCTTTTTGGCGAGGTTTGCATCTCTGACGAGCCAGCATCCGATGCAGGCACATGCGGCCCAGAAATTCTACTCGCGGGCCTCCTCGACCATCTCCACGTGACCGGCGAGCCCGCCGTGGACTTGAAGTCCGTAGGCTCCACCGACCCGATGCTGGTCGACTCCGACAGCGTGCCGCTCGACACGTGGTGATCTACGACGAGCCACTCCCTCACGAGGAGAGCGGCGGAAGCGCCGTCATGGAGGTGCTCGTTATTAGTCATGGCGAGCAGTCCGGTGGGGGAGCTCACGACCCACTCGACGCGGCTCTGCGAGACCTGACAGCGCCCATTCTGGAGGACGCTGACGCCGAGACGCTCGAGGCATGCCGCCTTCAGCTCATCGAAGGCATGAAGAAGCTGGCAAGCATGAGACGCTTGTCGGAAGCCTACCAACGTGAGATGGATCGCGCTGTGGGTGGCTCGCCAGCTCCGACTGGGCCTAGACGCCTAGGCGCGGTCCGACAACACGGCGCGACCATCGCCAACCTGTTCGGGGCCGATCGCCCCGTGTATGCCACGCCTGCGGAGAACATCCGCGCCGCCCAAGCGGCAACGGACGAACTAGACAACTTTGAAGGCGAAGAGCGCCGCCTGATGACCGAGCGAGTCCAGCGACTCCTCAAAGCGGCTGCCGCACAGAACAAAGCCGGCTGCCGCATAGAGGCGCCGCAATGACAAAATGACGACTTACCTCCCCGCCGAGATCCAGGCGTGACGTCTCGGATGCCGACTGGCGGAGTCGACATAAGAAGAGAGAAGGATCCGGCTGTCAGCCACAGTCGGGACTCGCATCACCATCGAGCGCGACCAAGACGGCCGCCCAAGAGCAGTGGAACGGCAAGGCGACTACCTGCCTCCCCACCACGAAGAGAAAGACGAGTCTCCCCGCCGCCTGTTGAGCATCCGACTCTCGGCGACCGTGTAACACCCCAAAAATTTAATCAGGTTTTAGTTATTAAAATTTTGCCAAGAGTTTAAAATTTTTGCCTGCAAGTATATCTCTGTTGATTTCAAAACTTTTCTTTTAATATTAAGGATTTTTTTCCCGAAGTGGATCCTTCCAAAACATATTGGACTTATATGCCCTCACATTAAAAACATCTCTCAATCAGTAGATTTATTTATTAAATTATTTCACCCTGAGCCTTATTCATTAAAATGACTTGTTTTAAGTTTTGGAGCTCTTTTTGTACTACAACCAGTTGATAGATTTAACTAAAAATCCAACCAAAAATTTGGAGATGTCATGTGATGTCTCTAAATCACTTCTGTGCAATAATATATTTCATTCATTGCATATTTTGAGTGCTACACATGTTTTTCTTCTATGGTCCAGTGGACAATTTTGCACTACAACCCTTTTAAATATTTCTTTCTAGCTTCCACCAAAATTATGGGATGTTGGTAGTATCATATGATTCAACTTTATGCAAAAACCCAGTGGGTTTATTTTGAAAATTTTGAGTGAATCAACCTCATCTTCATTCTGGTCCAACATGATGGTTTGTACAGCAACCATATTCTTGCTTGCTCTTTGGCCCTAAATTCTTTTCCCTACTTGTAGTCCTCCATGCTAAACCCCTAAGTCCGGGACCATGCACTAATTGGATCATTTTTGGTTCATGAAATAATGCCATTCACCTCCTATCCAGATTTGAAGTTCTGCAAAACTTGCACTAGCAACTTTGTGATTTTCACCAACTAACCTCACCACCCTCTTGTGCATCCAAAGAGACACTGATCTAGAAGAATTGGCCACTCCAAGAAATGCCTAGGTGCCTGTGGCATTTTGTCAAACACCTGGAGTGCATGGACAGATTTGGCATGAGTCTTTGTCTGCATTGTGAACTTGGTCTCCTGACCAAACCACCTTGTCCCTTGATCTTCCCTCTATCACTAACCTTGTTCTGTTGCTTGCCAACCTCTCCTGAGACCTCTAGCATGCCCCGGCATTTTATCGAACACATTCCGTGTGTGCTCTAGGCGCGAGCAGAGCGCGCGTATTGCACGAGCCACGGCCGAGCCGACACGTCGCGCCCCTGGTTTTGGCCCGCTCTGTAGCGCCAGGCCATGCACTCCCCGTCTCACAGCAACGCGCGAAGCCACCCTGGCAGCCTACAGCACCGCCGTTAGAGCCTTGGGGGCACGCCGGTGTCCGCAGCGCGCCCCTGCCTCACTAGGTGCCGACAAGCCACCAGCGCTCGCCAGCTGCCCCCTTAAGCATCTCCAGCTCATCCGCAGCCTCGTCCCCTAGCGCGCGTCGCCGCCACGTCGCCATATCTAGAGAAAGATGGTTCGCCGTCGTCCTTATCGCCGGCCGCCTCGGAACCGACCTCCACCCCCTATATATGGGCCCCGGAGCTCAATCGAGTCCTCAAGCAACCTCAAATGTTCCCCCTAGAGCTAACATGGCCAGCAGTCGAGGAGGGGAAGGCCATCTTCCTCGAGTCCGGCCGGTTCGGTCGCCGCCAAATCCTGGCCGATTCCGTTGCCACCAGTGCCTCCCCCTCTCCACTCTCTCCACCAAGAGCTCTTCCTCCCTCTCGTGAGTGCAACCCCACGCTCAATTTTGGTCGGAAACCACCGTAGCCCCAAACCCACTATCCACCCGAATGCCTTCTCCGCCGCGAAGCTCGTCGCCAGCGACTCCGTCCATGTTGGCGACCATGGCGGGTACCCACAGATTCGTCTCGACCCCCTGAGCACACCCATGTCCTCAGATCTCCAAGGGACGGCCCCGTTTGCCGGCAAATCCTTGCCGGAGCTCTGCCTCTGTTCGGTCGGAGGGGGACGACGCGTGCGTGGACTGGTCAAACCTGACCAGTGGGCCAGGCGGGCCCACCGTCAGTGACCCAGCGTCGGTCCACGCAGGAGTAAGTGGAAGCGCATTTCCTGAATGCGCGTTCGGCGTGTATTTCTTTTAAAACGTTTCCTTTTCTGTTTTATTTTAAAAACAGATTTTGACCAGGACTTTGACTGCCTATAACTTTTTAATTACAACTCCAAATGAAATGATTCTTTTTCCTATCTCTCTCAAATTTGATCTAGTTTATTTTAAGATTTATTTGATATTTTTTAAACAACTTTTTGTGCTGTTTTGAATTTGTGTGTTAATTCAAATTTATTTAAAATAGGACCTTGGAGAGAGAGAAGAAAACTTTCAAAAGTTTTGGAGTGCACCCTGCCTTTCCAAACATTGAAGGCAAGCATTCTGAACCCCGGCATAATATTTTTGGTGTGTTCGTTGACACATTTATAACACCACCTCATTTCGAAGGACTTTTTATTTCATGTGATATGATCATTTGCATGGATGCATATTAGTGATTTCCATGCTGTTGGAAATGAGTATACTTGTGATGGTAATCATCCTCATGCATCTTGCATGCATGCCGGAAAGGAATCCGGGAAAGCCTCTGCCTTGGGTAGGCGTGAGCTTGTCGCCGGTCTCCATCGGGACGGGTATGTCCGGTATGGCATAGTAAGATATAATGAGTGTTGATTGTATTGGTTGAAATATATTTGTTATACATGTCATGCAGGAAGCTATAAACCTCCTGAGTCGACCGTAGATCGAGTCTTGTTCCAGTAACCCCCATACTTTCTTCGTACTACCACTCGTCTCTACATCAAGTAGAGTACGGTTCAGTAAGATGTCAACCTCTTTCTAGCACACACCGTACAAAGAGGCCATGGTGGAAGATACCGGTTGTAGCTGGTAGGTAGGCCACCTGGTCTGGGGGCATGGGTGTTTCCGGTTGAGACCAAGAGGGGAGGCCACCCCTTAGAGCGCGCAATATAAATTTGATCCCATGCTACGCGAGGTTGTAGCCTCCCCACTTAGAGTTTGCTTGACAGGTGTCGTGGGTGCTTCCAGACACGTGTGAGTTAAGCTGGTGTGTGCAAGTTAGGTGTGTTTTCAACAAAAAGACCGTAGAAGGAATTAGTCCCGATGGACTAAAGGAATACGTTATTTGTGGGTAAAGAGTACACCCTCTGCAGAGATTAAACCTATTCGAATAGCCGTGTCCATGGTTAAGGATTACAGTCTGGGATGGGTCAAGTGTCGGTCTTAGTGTCGATCTTCGGAGGAAAAACTGTTAAACCAGAACATGGATTGTGACTTGTGACATATGATGATTATGATTATTTTTAATTATGGACTAACCCCTTTATATTGTTTGAAATATTGAGTATCCTTAGAATGGTTCTACCTCCTGGATATTCACTATGATTTCTTTTAAAGCTCTTTATGTGGTGTCGCTAAGACGCCCGACTGTGGCATTTCTTTTAAAGCCCTTTAAGTGGTGTCGCTAAGACACCCGACTGTGGCATTTTTTATAAAGACCTTTATGTGGTGTCGCTAAGACGCCCGACTGTGGCATTTCTTTTAAAGCCCTTTATGTGGTGTCGCTAAGACGCCCGACTGTGGCATTTCTTTTAAAGCCCTTTATGTGGTGTCGCTAAGACGCCCGACTGTGGCATTTCTTTTAAAGCCCTTTATGTGGTGTCGCTAAGACGCACGACTGTGGCATTTCTTTTATAAGCCCTTTATGTGGCGTCGCTCCAGACGCCCGATTCGTGCTTTTTATTATTAATATGTTATTGCATTTTCATAAATAACCTGCTGACATGCATCAGAGATTTATTTTTGTGACTGATGTCATGAGCATAAATATTTCGGAACATCGTTGTTATATTATACCCATGTTCATAATGTTTGCAAGTACATTCAAAGTACTCACTGGCTTGTCCCTGGCTATTGTCTTGGCCAGATTTCTTGCACGGAGAGGAGCGACCTTGATAACAGCGCCGGAACCCACGTAATGGTGATAGCAGCCTCGCGAAGATAGGAGTTAACTTGGTCAGCTGTTCCTGTGGGAAATGGAGTCCCATATACGCTGACGATCCACAATCCGCTTCCGCCATCAACCACTAGAAACCATTTGTTGTACTCGCAGGCCAGAATGGTCTTGTACTACGTATGTTGTATTTTTCTTTGGATTTCTGTATCAAGTTGGTGCCTCATCAGCTAACAATTATCCTGGGGCTGGTGAGCACAACGGCCAGTTTCTGGAATTTAATACCCGGAAAACCGGTCGTGACAAACTTTGTATCAGAGCCAGGCTGACCATTGGCTAAATCCTATCTTAGCCAGGTCAAAAAACTTAGGCAAACCAACCCACCAGACCTTAACCAAACCACAGCCAAGCTTCTCATGCAAGATAGCCACACAGTGACCCCGACACTTTTGGCAGTCGGTGCCCAACCTATCAGCCTAACTGTCAATCATACGCCAGTGACCGATGGATAAAATGTCTCATTCGCAAGCGTGCGAAGGAAGACTCTGTCCCCTTTTCTATAAAAAAGGGCACGCTAGCCCCAACCCAGCACAGCACATTCTCTACCCCAAACCGAGCCATAATGCCTCGCCCCGTAGTGCACAATGAGACCACAGCAACCAACCTTGGAGGTTTTGTGACCATACTCGCAAACCTCACCCGTCGTGCCTACGCGTTAGAAGAGCCCCCAGAATATGTTGTGTACCAAGGTCCCATGAGCGGTGAGGACCGCCAATTTTGGGCCACTGTGCACATCTAAGGTAGGGGTCTGTCGCCAGAACACCCATACAGATTCACCGGAAGAACAACTTCCTTCGAGCCACAAGCCATCCAGCTAGCTGCTCGAGAGGCTATAGTTCAACTTCGGCAGTTGTCGCCCAGAGTTAAATGTCGCTCGTTCTACTACTACCCCAGGCGTGAAGGGTTTGGAAGACCACCCCAAGTTGCCAATGGAGATCACGAGACAGATCCCGCATTGTTGCACCTAGTGCGCTATGTAAGTGCACTAGAGGCACTGTTCGACCAGACCACCATTGATCTGATCGCAGCTCGAGGAGAGCTGGCTCGTCGAGCCCCAGCAAGAAGAGAAGATGAGCCCGACGTCGACAACCCAGTCGTGTTGTTCGGACACCCGATCGAGACCCTGAGATCAGCTCCAGCCACCAACCGAGATGCTTTGATGACCCCAGAAGTGCTTCATCGCCTTTTGGGAGCACACTCCAACGGGGTTGTGGCCAACAATCCCCGTGATGGTCATCATCGCTACCCCGACCCTGCAGTTGCTCCACCATCTCCAGCTTATCCCGACAGTGAGACACATGGAGAAGCCTCGACATCCACAAGGCACGCCCGTTTGGATATAAACGAGGTAGACTAAGTCACCCGAGTAGTGCCAAGTCTCAATGTATCCTCACTTTGCAATCGTGTAACCTTGTGAATAAGCGCAACCTGTCATTGTGTCTCTGTTTTAATAGTAGCCTTGCATATTTTTTCAGCGCATAGTTGCATATTTTCCGGGCATAGCTACCAAAACCAACCCCGACGACAACCACAGTAACACGTCTCTTTATGAGATATGTGTATCTCTGACACTAACCCGACCTTTGGAGCTAATCTGGCAGATTTATTACCTTTCACCACGGTAAATAAACCAGCCCAGATACTATATAAGAAGGCCACCTTGTGACCTTTCCCAACAACCCTCACCTCGTGCACCACTCTTACAACCATTTCTTGCCATGCCGAGCCCCAGTATTTATCTGAGAACCCCAGATGCAACCCCTGGTAGCTTTGTCAAAATAGTATGGGACTTTACCTGCAGTACCATGGGTTCCACCCAGCCACCCCAGTACGAGCTGTTCAAATCAAGAATCACCCCTTCCACCTCGGAATTTTGGGCACCAGTACACATCCCTCCCGTAGACTCCAACCAAGATCCAACAGAGGTTTCCTTCGTGGGGAAATCTATGCCAACCCCACGCCTGGCCATAGAAGCTGCTGCGAAGGAAGAAATTGCTCGCCTTCGATCCGCAGTACCCTATGCCCGCGAACGAGGATATTATTACTTTCCGAGCCGTGCAGCACCTGGAGGAGTAACATCTTCTCCCGGTGGACGGATTGAGAGAAACCCAGTACTAGCCAACCTTATACAGTACATCATCGCTCAAGAGCATTTGAACCAGCGAGTGATGGATTACCTCCAGACTCTCACCGATTCGAATCCTCAGGTTGCAATCGGCAGACTACTGAGGCCCGACCCGGAGAGACGCATACATCGACTGGTCAACCTACTTCCTCCGATAGAAGAGGAGTGTATCCTATTGCCAGAGACTTTTTCTCGGGACCCCGTCCAGTTACCGTTTTCATTTTTGACGCCACTGCTGTGTTTGTTATTGCAGCATTTATTATTACATTGTAACTTATGCATGGTACCTCAAATTTGTGCGACGAGTCAAGTATTTAGTTTCTACTAGTATGAGTAATTTTCTTCGTGATTAACTTGTGTAACCGCGAAAAATCCTAGAATGAGATTTATTTTCCCTGAGTTGCTACATCGATTATCCCCTCACTAGATGGATAATTTTTTATTCACGCAGCACCACGGCAGCAGACTCACAACCGCTCGAACACATATGGAGTATTTGTTTTTCACAACGGCGCTTAGCAAATCTCGAGGATGAGATTTTTTTCTTAAGGGGGGTAGTAATTGTAACACCCCAAAAATTTAACCAGGTTTTAGTTATTAAAATTTTGCCAAGAGTTTAAAATTTTTGCCTACAAGTATATCTCTATTGATTTCAAAACTTTTCTTTTAATATTAAGGAATTTTTTCCCAAGTGGATCCTTCCAAAACATATTGGACTTATATGCCCTCTCATTAAAAACATCTCTCAATCAGTAGATTTATTTATTAAATTATTTCACCCTGAGCCTTATTCATTAAAATGACTTGTTTTATGTTTTGGAGCTCTTTTTGTACTACAACCAGTTGATAGATTTAACTAAAAATCCAACCAAAAATTTGGAGATGTCATGTGATGTCTCTAAATCACTTTTATGCAATAATATATTTCATTCATTGCATATTTTGAGTGCTACACATGTTTTTCTTCTCTGGTCCAGTGGACAATTTCGCACTACAACCCTTTTAAATATTTCTTTCTAGCTTCCACCAAAATTATGGGATGTTGGTAGTATCATATGATTCAACTTTATGCAAAAACCCAGTGGGCTTATTTTGAAAATTTTGAGTGAATCAACCTCATCTTCATTCTGGTCCAACATGATTGTTTGTACAGCAACCATATTCTTGCTTGCTCTTTGGCCCTAGATTCTTTTCCCTACTTGTAGTCCTCCATGCTAAACCCCTAAGTCCAGGACCATGCACTCATTGGATCATTTTTGGTTCATGAAATAATGCCATTCACCTCCTATCCAGATTTGAAGTTCTGCAAAACTTGCACTAGCAAGTTTGTGATTTTCACCAACTAACCTCACCACCCTCTTGTGCATCCAAAGAGACACTGATCTAGAAGAATTGGCAACTCCAAGAAATGCCTAGGTGCCTGTGGCATTTTGTCAAACACCTGGAGTGCATGGACAGATTTGGCATGTGTCTTTGTCTGCATTGTGAACTTGGTCTCCTGACCAAACCACCTTGTCCCTTGATCTTCCCTCTATCACTAACCTAGTTCTGTTGCTTGCCAACCTCTCCTGAGACCTCTAGCATGCCCTGGCGTTTTATCGAACACATTTCGTGCGTGCTCTAGGCGCGAGCAAAGCGCGCGTATTGCACGAGTCACGGCCGAGTCGACATGTTGCGCCCCTGGTTTTGGCCCGCTCTGCAGCGCCACGCCACGCACTCCCCTTCTCACAGTAATGTGCCAAGACGCCCTGGCATCCTACAGTGCCGCCGTCAGAGCGTTGGCGGCACACCGGCGTCCGCAGCGTGCCCCTGCCTCAGTAGGTGCCGACAAGCCACCAGCGCTCACCAGCTGCCCCCTTAAGCATCTCCCGCTCATCCGTAGCCTCGTCCCCGAGCGTGCGTCGCCGCCATGTTGCCATAGCTACAGAAAGACAGTTCACCGACGTCCTTATCGCCGGCCGCCTCGGAACCGACCTCCACCCCCTATATAAGGGCCCCGGAGCTCAATCGAGTCCTAAAGCAACCTCAAATGTTCCCCCTAGAGCTACCATGGCCAGCAGTCGAGGAGGGGAAGGCCATCTTCCCCGAGTCCGGCCAGTTCGGTCGCCGCCAAGTCCCGGCCGATTCCGTCGCCACCAGTGCCTCCCCCTCTCCATTCTCTCCACCAAGAGCTCTCCCTCCTTCTCGTGAGTGCAACCCCACGCTCAATTTTGGTCGGAAACCACCGTAGCCCCAAACCCACTATCCACCCGAATGCCTTCTCCGCTGTGAAGCTCGTCGCCGGCGACTCCGTCCATGTCGGCGACCATGGCGGGTACCCACGGATTCACCTCGACCCCCTGAGCACACCCATGTCCTCAGATCTCCAAGGGACGCCCCCGTTTGCCGGCAAATCCTCGCCGGAGCTCCGCCTCTGTTCGGTCGGAGGGGGACGACGCCTGCGTGGACTGGTCAAACCTGACCAGTGGGCCAGGAGGGCCCACCGTTAGTGACCCAGCGCCGGTCCATGCAGGAGTAAGTGGAAGCGCATTTCCCGAATGCGCCTTCGACGTGTATTTCTTTTAAAACGTTTTCTTTTCTGTTTTATTTTAAAAAATAGACTTTGACCAGGACTTTGACTGCCTATAACTATTTAATTACAACTCCAAATTAAATGATTCTTTTTCCTATCTCTCTCAAATTTGATCTAGTTTATTTTAAGATTTATTTGATATTTTTTAAACAACTTTTTGTGCTGTTTTGAATTTGTGTGTTAATTCAAATTTATTTAAAATAGGACCTTGGAGAGAGAGAAGAAAACTTTCAAAAGTTTTGGAGTGCACCCAGCCTTTCCACACATTGAAGGCAATCATTCTGAACCCCGGCATAATATTTTTGGTGTGTTCGTTGACACGTTTATAACACCACCTCATTTCGAAGGACTTGTTATTTCATGTGATATGATCATTTGCATGGATGCATATTAGTGATTTCCATGCTGTTGGAAATGAGTATACTTGTGATGGTAATCATCCTCATGCATCTTTCATGCATGCCGGAAAGGAATCCGGGAAAGCCTCTGCCTTGGGTAGGCGTGAGCTTGTCGCCGGTCTCCGTCGGGACGGGTATGTCCGGTATGGCATAGTAAGATATAATGAGTGTTGATTGTATTGGTTGAAATATATTTGTTATACATGTCATGCAGGAAGCTATAAACCTCCCGAGTCGACCGTAGATCGAGTCTTGTTCCAGTAACCCCCATACTTGCTTCGTACTACCACTCGTCTCTACATCAAGTAGAGTATGGTTCAGTAAGTTGTCAACCTCTTTCTAGCACACACCGTACAGAGAGGCCATGGTGGAAGATACCGGTTGTAGCTGGTAGGCAGGCCACCTGGTCCGGGGGCATGGGTGTTTCCGGTTGACACCGAGAGGGGAGGCCACCCCTTAGAGCGTGCAATATAAATTTGATCCCATGCTACACGAGGTTGTAGCCTCCCCACTTAGAGTTTGCTTGACAGGTGTCGTGGGTGATTCTAGACACGTGTGAGTTAAGCTGGTGTGTGCAAGTTAGGTGTGTTTTCAACAAAAAGACCGTAGACGGAATTAGTCCCGATGGACTAAAGGAATCCGTTATTCGTGGGTAAAGAGTACACCCTCTGCAGAGATTAAAACTATTGGAATAGTCGTGTCCATGGTTAAGGATTACAGTCTGGGATGGGTCAAGTGTCGGTCTTAGTGTCGATCTTCGGAGGAAAAACTGTTAAACCAGAACATGGATTGTGATTTGTGACATATGATGATTATGATTATTTTTAATTATGGACTAACCCCTTTATATTGTTTGAAATATTGAGTATCCTTGGAATGGTTCTACCTCCTGGATATTCACTATGATTTCTTTTAAAGCTCTTTATGTGGTGTCGCTAAGACGCCCGACTGTGGCATTTCTTTTAAAGCCCTTTATGTGGTGTCGCTAAGACGCCCGACTGTGGCATTTATTTTAAAGCCCTTTATGTGGTGTCCCTAAGACGCCCGACTGTGGCATTTCTTTTAAAGCCCTTTATGTGGGGTCGCTAAGACGCCCGACTGTGGCATTTCATTTAAAGCCCTTTATGTGGTGTCGCTAAGACGCCCGACTGTGGCATTTCTTTTAAAGCCCTTTATGTGGTGTCGCTAAGACGCCCGACTGTGGAATTTCTTTTATAAGCCCTTTATGTGGCGTCGCTCCAGACGCCCGATCGGTGCCTTTTATTACTAATATGTTATTGCATTTTCATAAATAACCTGCTTACATGCATCAGAGATTTATTTTTGTGACTGACGTCATGAGCATAAATATTTCAGAACATCGTTGTTATATTATACCCGTGTTCATAATGTTTGCGAGTACATTCAAAGTACTCACTGGCTTGTCCCTGGCTATTGTCTTGGCCAGATTTCTTGCACGGAGAGGAGCGACCTTGATGACAGCCCCGGAACCCACGTAATGGTGATAGCAGCCTCGCGAAGATTTGAGTTAACCTAGTCAGCTGATCCTGTGGGAAATGGAGTCCCATATACGCTGACGATCCACAATCCGCTTCCGCCATCAACCACTAGAAACCATTTGTTGTACTCGCAGGCCAGAATGGTCTTGTACTACATATGTTGTATTTTTCTTTGGATTTCTGTATCAACTTGGTGCCTCATCAGCTAACAGTTATCCTGGGGCTGGTGAGCACAACGGCCAGTTTCTGGAATTTAATACCCAGAAACCCGGTCGTGAAAGACCACCTTGGCCGTCGAGTGGGAGTCGGAGAGAACGATGCCCGCCACCGGATCGACCGACTCAACCGATGCTTGGCGCTGGAAGAAGAAGACGAGCTGGGCCCGCCCTATTTTGGACCCCGCATCCGAGACGAGCCCTTTCCCAAAGGATTCACGCTCCCCCGAGACACGCCCAAGTACACCGGCTCCGTGAAGCCGGAAGATTGGCTAGTTGACTACTCCACAGCCGTCAACATAGCAAACGGCAAGAAGCGTGTTGCCGTGAAGTACGTTCCACTCATGATCCAGGGCACGGCCCGGACATGGTTGAACAGTTTGAAGCCCCGCAGCATCAACAGTTGGGTCGACTTCACCGAGGCTTTCATCCGCAACTTCACAAGCACGTACAAGCGACCCCCCAAGCCGCGCCAGCTTTCCTTGTGCGTGCAAGGCCAAGATGAGTCGACTCGCGACTACCTTACACGATGGGGCGAGCTACGGAACTCCTGCGAGGGCGTGCACGAGGTGCAGGCTATCGAGTACTTCACCGCCGGGTGTAGAGAAGGCACCCTCCTCAAGCACAGGCTCCTCTGCGACGAGCCAGAGACCCTCGACGAGTTTCTAATCATAGCAGACAAGTATGCAATGACCGACTCCTCCATGAAGACAGAGATTCAAGTTAGTGCGACTGGCAAAGTGGCCCCTCAAGCTCCCAGAACTCCGGCTGGAGACACGAGTCGGCGATAGCAGCAGAATGATCACAAGCGCAAGGCCCCACAGCCGACTTCCAGCAGTCGGTAGGTTGCGACAGTCGAAGACCAATAGCCTGAGGGGCAGCCTCCGGCGAAGCGACAGAAAGGCGGCAAGTCCAACTGGTTGCCGACCTTCTCTTACGAGCAGACTCTGGATGGTCCCTGCAAGTTCCACAGTGGCGCGAAGCCATCAAACCATACCACCCGGAAATGCCACTGGCTCAACAGAATCGCCAAGGGAGACGGCCTCCTTCCTCCTCCGCCTGCTGGGCCGCCGCCTCCACCGCCGCCCCAGCAGCCGGCTGCCAGGCCAGTCGGTGCCATACAAGATGAGCACCTAGAAGAGCAAGGATCTTATGTAGTGTTCACCAGTGTGGCTGATGATCGGCGCAGCAGACGGCTGCAGCAGCAAGAAGTTAATGCAGTGGCATGAGATACTCCGGAGTTTATGCATTGGTCCGAGAAGCCTATCAGTTGGAGCAGAGTTGATCACCCAGAGGTGATGCCGAATCTGGGCTCCTACGCCTTGGTTTTAAGCGCCACCTTGGTCACAGATAGGCGGGCCGCTCGCTTCTCATGAGTGTTGATAGACGGAGGCAGCAGCATCAACATCCTGTAAAAGGATACCATGGAGAAATTAGGAATCAGGAAGAGACAACTTCAAAGCAGCCGAACTATTTTCCACGGCATTGTACCTGGCCTTTCTTGCACCCCAATCAGCAAGATCCAGATAGATGTCCTCTTCGGAGACAAAGATCATTTTCGCCGAGAGCCAATTTGGTTTGAAGTGGTGGACCTTGAAAGCCCCTATCAAGCATTGCTTGGCCGACCTGCTTTGGCCAAGTTCATGGCGGTCCCCCACTACGCTTACCTCAAGATGAAGATGCCAAGTTCAAAGGGGATTCTTACCGTGGCCGGCGACTATAGGAAGTCGTCCGCTTGCGCGCCCGAGAGCAGTCGGCTGGCCGAGTACCTGGTGGTCGTAGCTGAAAGGCGGCTCCTTGATCGGGTTGTTTCGATGGCCGGCAAGCAGCCAGAGATGTCGCCCGACCCCAAGGAGTCGGAAGCTGAGGGTTCGTTCAAGCCGGCTAAAGAAACAAAGAGGATACCTTTGGACCCGGAGCACTCGGAGAGGCACGGTGTCATAGGTGCTAACCTAGACAGCAAATAGGAAGGCGAGCTCGTCAATTTCCTCCGTGAGAATCGAGACATCTTCGTGTGGTCCCCTAAAGACATGCCAGGTGTACCGACGGAATTCACCGAGCACAAGTTACATGTATGATCTGATGTGAAGCCCATCAGGCAGCCCTTGCACCGTTTGTCAGAAGAGAAGAAGAGTTGTTGGAGAAGAGATAGCCCGACTCCTAGTGGCCGGCTTCATTATGGAGGTGTTCTTTCCAGAATGGGTGGCAAACCCGGTCCTAGTGTTGAAGAAGAACAAGCAGTGGCGGATGTGTATCGACTACACAAGCCTCAACAAAGCTTGCCCCAAAGACCCATTTGCTCTGCCAAGAATTGATCAGGTGATAGACTCCACAGCTGGATGCGAGCTATTGAGCTTCTTAGATGCATATTCAGGATATCACCAGATCAAGCTGAACCCGGCAGACCGACTGAAGACTGCCTTCATCATGCCGTTTGGAGCCTTCTGCTACCTGACTATGACGTTCGTCTTCAGGAATGCTAGCGCCACCTTTCAGCGTTGCATGTAGAATTCTCTCCTCAAGCAACTCGGCAGAAATGCCCACGTCTACGTGGACGATGTGGTGGTGAAGGCGGAAAAGCGTGGGACACTGTTGGAAGATCTCCAAGAAACCTTTGAGAATTTGTGCCGATTCCAGATCAAGCTCAACCCTGAGAAGTGCGTCTTCGGAGTACCAGCCGGCCAGCTCCTTGGCTTCCTGGTCTCTGAACGCGGCATAGAGTGCAACCCTATAAAGATCAAAGCCATCGAGAGGATGGAAGTCCCCCGCTAGCTGTTAGATGTGCAGAAGTTCACCGGTTGCTTGGCGTCCATCAGCCAATTCATCAGTCGGCTGGGCGAGAAGGCTCTCCCTTTGTACCAAATGATGAAGAAGACCACCTTTTTTGAGTGGAACCACAAAGCGGACGAAGCATTTCTCAAGTTGAAAAAGATGTTGACTACTCCCCCTGTGCTGGCGGCTCCGACTCCTAAAGAGCCTATGCTCCTATACATTGCCGCCACCAGTCGGGTAGTCAGTACAGTTATCGTGGTTGAACGCAAGGAGGAAGGCAAGGCGCTCCCTGTCTAGAGACCGGTATATTACCTGAGCGAGGTACTGTCGACCTCCAAGGAGAACTACCCCCACTACCAGAAGATGTGCTACGGCGTGCATTTTCCCGCCAAGAAGTTGAAGCCTTACTTTCAAGGGCATCCAATCACTCTGGTTTGCACCGCTCCACTGGCCGACATCATTGGAAGCCGTGATGCTTCGGGCCGAGTGGCTAAGTGAGCCATAGATCTGGCTCCCTACACCATCTACTACCAGCCCCGCATCGCCATCAAGTCACAAGCACTGGCCGACTTCCTCGTCGACTGGGCCGAGACCCAGTACCTGCCGCCAGCGCCCGACTCCACCCATTGGCGGATGCATTTCGATGGCTCCAAGATGCGCACCGGCTTGGGAGTCGGCGTCGTCCTCACCTCCCCTGAAGGCGACAAGCTCAAATATGCATAGCAGATCCACTTTGCCGCCTCCAACAACGTTGCCGAATACGAGGCGCTCATTCACGGGCTCCGGCTTGCCAAAGAACTCGGCATCCGTCGGATCCTGTGCTACGGCAATTCTGATTTGGTGGTCCAGCAGTCGTCTGGCGACTGGGATGCCAAAGATGCAAACAACTCAGCGAATATTTTGAGGGGTGTGAATTCCATCACGTGCCAAGAAATGACAACGACCAAGCAGACGCCCTGGCACGAGTCAGCTCCACCCGTCAGGCGATACCATCCGGCGTCGCCCCTCAGCGCCTCCTCAAGCCGTCTATCAAGCCTTCACCAGAGTCAAACTCCATCTTTGTGCCGGCTCCCCCCGAAGAAGTCGGATCCGACTCAAGAGCACCAGCAGACGGCACAAGAATTCTTACAGACGGCTCCAAAAATGCCGTAGTCGAAGCCGGCCCGGGGACTTCAGAACCTGGCCCGGGGACTGCGACGGTCAGCCCGAAGACTCCAGAGCTCGGCCCGGGGACTGCGCCAGTCGGCCCGGGGACTTCACCGATCCAGCAAGCGGCCGCGGATTCCAGCCCGCCGCCTCCCAGCCCAGCCGCCCTTGTCCAAGTCGCAATAGTGGCAATTGAAGAAATAGCAGCACCCACATGGGCCCAGCCCATCCTCAAGTTCCTAGTAAACAGAGAGCTGCCAGCTGATGAAATCCTGTCTCGGCAAGTGCAACACCGAGCGGCAGCCTATACCATAGTCAACAGAGAGCTGGTCAGGCGCAGTGTCACTAGCGTCTACCAACGCTGCGTCGAGGCAGAACAAGGCCAGGAAATTCTCAGAGACATTCATGAAGGCGAGTGCGGCCACCATGCGGCTTCAAGGGCACTCGTCGCCAAAGCCTTCCGGCACGGTTTCTTCTGGCCGACTGCCCTAGAAGAGGCCAAGGAATTAGTCCAAAACTGCAAAGGGTGCCAGATGTTCCGTTCCAAACCGCTCCAGCCGGCTTCCGCGCTCAAGACCATCCCCATCGCCTGGCCCTTTACGGTTTGGGGCCTGGACATGGTGGGACCATTCAAGACGGCACGAGGTGGCCTAACTCATCCGCTTGTCGTGGTGGACAAGTTCACCAAGTGGATAGAAGTAAAACCCATCAAGAAGTTGAATGTTCCGACTGCAGTAACTTTCATTACCAACATCACGACTCGGTACGGCATACCACACAGCATCATCACCGACAATGGCACAAATTTTGCCAAAGGCGCCTTGGCCCGTTTCTGCGTAACACAGGGCATCCGACTGGACTTAGCGTCCGTCGCCCGTCCGCAGTCAAACGGCCAGGTGGAGCAAGCAAACGGCCTCATCCTATCCAGCATCAAGCCCCGCCTGGTCGAACCACTGGAGCGTTCGGCCGGCTGTTGGCTCGAGGAGCTGCTAGCCGTCCTCTGTAGTCTGCGCACGACTCCAAACAAGTCAACCGGCTTCACGCCTTTCTTCCTCGTCTACGGTGCTGAAGCCGTCATCCCGATGGACATAGAGTTCAACTCCCCGCGAGTCACCATGTACACCAAGGAGGAAGCAGAAGAAGCACGTCAAGACGGTGTCGATCTGCTGGAAGAGGGCCGGCTGTTGGCACTCAGTCGGTCCGGCATCTACCAGCAGAGCCTGCGCCGATACTACAACAGGAAGGTCAAGCCAAGATCTTTCCAAGAAGGCGACCTTGTGCTCCGACTGATCCAACGGATAGCTGGGCAGTCTCGGCTTGATCGCCGCCAGCGGCAGTCGGCCCGGTCGGACGCGGCTCGTTGCTAGAGGCGCGATCGAGCTGAGGTTGGTCGCCCGCTCCGTCTTCTGGCGCCTCTGTCTCGCCTTCGTCGTCCGCCTCGCCTTCCTCCTCGATGCTGGAGTCAATCACCTCCGCCGAGTCCTCGCCTTATTCTGGGTTCATCCCGAACCACTCTGGCGGCACCTCCTCGCCGCCTGCAGCCTGCTCAGGGACGAAGACACTGGTGTCTGTGTAGTCGGCGATCGCCGCCGCACGCTCGACAAGGGCGCCTTCCACAGCCGCCAGCTCGGCCTGGGCCTCTGACCGGAACGTGGCCAGACGGTCCAGGTCCAGCCCCGGATACCATGCCTTGACGAATTCCATGGCCCGGCGTGCTCCGGCCCGGGCCAAGGAACCCTTCCAAGCTTCAAGACGGCCGTCTGCGACCTCCAGCCAGTCGGCAGTCCGACTGGCGGTGCGCAGAGCAGGCATGTCTGGCCACAGGGCGGCAACTGCCTGGGCGCTGGCACGCTGAAGCCGGCGCATCAGCCGATGGGCCAGGCGAAGACGGGCCTCGATGCTCAGAAGCTGCTCGTCGACGGTTAGGGGGGCGTTAGCGGCGATCTCCGTGCCGCTTGCCCTCCGCGCCTCGCGATCAGCCTCGATGGCCTGAGTGACTGCCTGCGAGTGGTCAGGGAAGAAGTCTGCCATGACAAAAAAGAAGCAAGTCAAAAAATCAGAAGTCAGCCCGACCCATAGTCGGAAACTCAAAGAAAGAAAGGAAGAAAAGAAACTCAGCATCGACGATGTCCTCGATCTCATGGAAGCCGCAGGTCAGCATCGCCTCCTTGTCAGTCCAGGAGGAGCGCTCACTCTCGAACTCGGCCAGGAAAGCAGCCTCCTTCTTCTCGGCCTCGTCCTGCGCCTTCTTGAGCAGCTCCTTCTGCTCGGCCAGCTGCGCAGCCAGCAGGTCGCGCTCCGTAGCAAGCTTGCTGCACTCCTCCCCCTTGACGAGCAAGGCGGTGTTGACTTCACCCAGCTTCTCCAGAAGAGCGGTGTTGGCCCCTAAAGAACAAAGAAAGAGACGTTAAAGTCGTCAAGGAAAGAAGGTCTCTAGGAAGATCTGGCCTGACTGCTCAGCAGTCGGCCCGAATCTCGGGGACTACAGCCCGCGGGTGCGCCAGCGCGCCCCCGCAAAGAAGAAGAAAAACTCACTCCGGCTCTCCGTCAAGTCGGCAGTCCGCTTGCTCAACTCCTCGACATTGCGGTTGAAGGCAGTGGCGCGGAGGTTGTGATATTCCTGTAATGAACATTTCAGACAAAGATAAATACTTGGAACTCACTAGAGGGAGTTCTGAGCCGCCTGCTCAGCAGCTGGCCCGAAACTCGGGGACTACACCCAGTGGGTGCGCTGGCGCGCCCCCACAGAGAAGAGCAAGAAAGATAACAATCAAAGAGGAAAACGTACCCGGACGGCCGCTCGCGACGCTAGATGCGCCTTGGTGCAGATCTGGAGGGCGTCGCCCTCGGTTAGCAGCCTTGCTTGGACATCCAGAAGCGCCTAGTTCAGCGGGCCTGTGCCGCCTCCGCGCACCCACCCAACAGGCGCGGCGCTCGTTCCCTCGGCGTCTGGGATGGCCGAGCTAGCGGCACCGACCTCCAGGGGCCGCGGTGCCGAAGTCGCCTTCTCAAGACGGCGGCGCGCTGGCGAGGCGACTTGAAGGAGCAGGGTCGCCACGGCCTCGTCTTCAGTCGGCGGCACCGGCGGGCCTGCCGGCTGTTTGCCATGGGCCCTCCCAGACGGCTGTGGAGGCGGCGGGGGCGGCACAAGCATGTCCGACATGGAGGCCTCGCCGCTCTCCCTCTCCGTGATGGGGTTCTCGGCGCCGGTATCTCCGGTCTGCCCCGTGAATTTCGGAGGCGGCGGTGTGAAGGACAGCGGGGTGACGAGCAACGCCGATTGGCGATGCGCGGCCTCCTCAGCTCGCCGTCTCACTGCAATGGTCGCTTCAGCCTCTTCTAGCTTCTTCTGGGTGGAGGCCGCCGCCTTCTCAGCCTCCGCCTTCTCCAGGCGGTCGGCCTCCTCCTCGTCGCGCTTCTCCCGCGCGTTTCACTCCGTCGCCTCCCGGAGGTCGGCGCCAGGATCAACCCGCCGAGTGTTGGCGGACGTCTCTGCCGACCCCATGACGCAGGGTACGGTGACCTTCTCAAGGGAAAGGGGGGCCCTTAAGAAAAAAGGGGAATGTAAAAGAGAAACTTAGACAAGATTCACCCAAAGAAAACAAGAGAAAGGTGGAGACACTTACGCAGAAACCAGCGGCGGCCTCTTCACTTCCTTACGGAAGCGGTTGGCCTTCGCGGCCGCCTCCTCCTGCTTGGTCGCGGCGGCCGCCCCCTTGAACTTCTTTGACTTGCTGCCAGGCGCACTCGGCCCGGCCTGGCGCCTCTTCGCGCCGCCTTGGCCGGCCAAGCGGGCAGAGGAACCCGCGCCCAATGGGCTGACCCTTGGCTGGTGGCGTGGGACGACTTCCCCTTCGGTGTCGTCTTCAGGCCAGTCGACGAAGGTGGCCGAGGTCCTGAGGCCGCTTCCCACCCCTCCTCCTCCGCCTTCAGCGTCGGCCTCCATCGCCGCCGCCCCCAAGTCGGGGTCGTCGACGTTGCTCTCCGCTCGGTCGGGGACGAACTCGTGGGGCGGTCTTGCGACGCCGGCTGCGGGTTGAATAAGGGGGTTCTAGTTCAGAAGAAACCAATGAAAATCAGAAGTCGGATTCGGCTATAAAGAGGACAAAGCAATAAAGAGATGCGACTTACCACCGGAGGGGGGTTGGCACGCGAGTACGGCTCCTTGCCGAACTGCCAGTCCTCCCCGAGCTCGCATTTCGCGATGTGGTTCACCATGTTTGCCACCTCAGCGCGTGGCATTTCCCTGGTGCACATCCGACTCGGGTCCCGGTGGTCGCTCATCTGACTGATCAGATGAGGCCGGCCTTGGAGCGGGAGGACTCGGTGCACCACGAAGGCGGCCAGCAAGTCGGCCCCAACCAGGCCCTCCGACAGCGTCAGAACTCGGAGCCGAGCCACGGCGGCGGCTTCGGCAGGAGTCAGCGTCTTGACTCGATGAGACCAGTTGGGGAGCCTCCCAGCCGGTGCGCCGGCTTCATAAGGCGGCAGATTGACCCAGTCGCCGTCGGGGTGACATTCTTCACGTAGAAGTACGACCGCTGCCACATCTTCACCGACTTGATCAGCGAGATGGAGGGGAATGGGTTGTCGGCCGTCGATCGCCGCATCGCGATGAAGGCACCGCATTGAGCCGGCACGCCGGCGACGTGCGTGCCGAGCTTGGATGAGAAAAATTCTCCCCACAGCTCGATGGTGGGGAGAACGCCGAGAAAGCCTTCGCACAGGGTAGCAAAGGCGGACAGCAGCACCACCGTGTTTGGAGTGAGGTGGTGCGGCTAGAGCCCGTGAAACTCCAAGGAGAGGAAGAAACCGCTCGCCAGCAGCCCCAGGCCGCGCATAAGGTGCGAGAAGAAGATGACCCGCTCCCCCTCCTCCGGCGCCGGCGATATCTCCCTCGCAGGCGCGGCACGGGCTCGCACGAGGTGCGCACCGGGGAGGCGGCACGTCTTACGAAGGAACTCGATGAGGTCATCGTCTACCTCCGAGCCATCCCACACGCCGGAGCGCACGGCCGAAGCCGCGGCGGCGGAGGCAGAGCTCATCGCTGTTGGCGTGGTGTGGTTCTGCTCGCCGGTGGCAAGAAGAAGGAGAGGAGGCAAGAGGAGGCGGGGAGCGGGGAAGATGGGC
>NC_041389.1:647581327-647587205 GCF_002162155.2 Triticum dicoccoides
CCAACCGTTCGCGCGGCTGCAGCAGATCCGTTCGCGTGCCGAGGCGCGGTAGTGGCAGGCCCCGCCTGACGGCCTGTCCCGTCGCGCGCGTGGGCAAGCAGACTGTCCTCGCCGCGTGGCGCCGTGCGATAGGACCGCGGCGGGCGGCCGCGGGGAAGCGTATCAGGCACGCCGCCTGGTCTCCCGCCACGACTTTCAAACTCTTTATGGAGCAAGACGGCCCTCTGAGGTTCCGACTTCGAATAGTCAGCCCGGAGGAAGATGGCAAGCGAAGCCCAGATTCCACCACCAGAAGAATGAAACTGTTGAGGGCCCACAACGTATCACTCCCAGAGCCTCACCAGCTTCGGGGACTACTATCGGAGTAATGGGCCACGGGTAGGCTAACCCGAGCCCCAGATCCTTTCAAGACATCGGGGCAGGCTGCGCCCCTCAAGCTGAGTCCGACATGGCGACCCCAAGATAAGCCGAGTCCCAGATGGCGACTCCAAGATAAGCCGAGTCCCAGATGGCGACCCCAAGATAAGCCGAGTCCCAGATGGCGACCCCAAGATAAGCCGAGTCCCAGATGGCGACTCCAAGATAAGCCGAGTCCCAGACGGCGACTCCAAGATAAGCCGACTCATGGCCGGCGACTTCTGGAGAAGCCGGCTATAGAGAGTCGGCCCGCGACTCCACTCTCGTCACGATCGGCGAGGCAGGTACGACCATGGCATGGTCGTCACCTCCTGCTTATGAGGGGCCGGCATGGCTACAGTGTGTCGTATCGCTGGAGATCTCCGGCGTGGCCCGACACTATTGCCATGCCTGCCCTGACCTCAGCCACAGTGGGCGGCGCACTGTGGCCACGACGGCCTACCTGTACGGCTTAGAGACGGCGGACCCGCCGGTCAGTGAGAACATGGAAGACGGCGGATACGCCCCGAAGGCGGCCCTGTGGGAGACGGCACCCTAGAGTCGGCCGGCTTCTCCCACGGGCCCCACGCACCATTAACGACAGTAATCGCCTGATAGACGGCGGCACTGTTGCCACGACCCCATGACCAAGCCTGCGTCATGAGAAGCACGGCTACAGTGCCGGACTCGTCGGCGGGGCCCGCTAGTTGGTGGGCCCCAGCAGTCGGTGAAGAAGACGGCAGCCTGAGAGACAGACGGCTGGGACCCGCGCCCAGCCGGATTACCATTGTACCCCCGAGGGGTAGGCCTATATAAACACCCTGGGGCACCCATGCAAAGGGTTCGAATCCATAAGCACTAGACCAGATCATATAGGGAGGAGAGAGCTAGCCTTGCCTTCTCCTACCCCCAGAATACAGCTCCAGGAGCAACCTTGTACTCACTTTGCCTTAGTGATCATGCGGAGACCCCGCAGAGCAGCAGTAAGGGTACTATCTCCCCGGAGAGCCCCGAAGTTGGGTAAGATTCGCCAGCGTGCATGTCTTCGCCTCATCCCGTTTCCTGGCACCGGCGACGTTCTACTCGCTCCCACCATGATAAGCCATCCTTTGGCATATGTCGCACCCAACCCCCAACATTTGGCGCCCACCGTGGGGCGAGGTGCACCGTCGTCCGGAGACCTGCTGGTGCGCCAGGTGAGGGCCTTGCCGGGTGGCCCGGCAAGGGTCTCGCCGCGGCACACCGTTGTCCCCGGCAAGGGTCTTGCCGTGGGTCTCGTGGGCTTCTTCGGCTAGAACCTTGCTGAGGATTTGCTGCCTTCCTATCCTTATCTGATCTTGACCGTTCTTTGTGTTCACAAAGATCTGCATGCCACCACAGAGGTGCCTCCCGAGCCCTGTCCCAATGCGTTTGCTTAGCGTTGGTGGGCTCGAAGGTGGCTCGCTCAACTGGTGTGGACGAGCTGCCCCGGCAAGGGTCTTGCCGGGGCCGCTGAGGCTGCGCCCGGCAAGGGTCCTTGCCGGGGCAATCCGCTTTGCCCGTGCGACCTTTGTGGCCTTGGTCCTTGCTGTTGCTTTGTTTGTCTTGTGCCTTCGGCTTCCCTCCGACTTCCCTTTCCTGCCCTGTTATGCGTGGCATGGCGGGTGGCTCTGACTGCCCGTGCACAAGTAAAGGGGTCAAAAGCAGAGTCCCTACTTTTGTACACCGACAAAAAACCAAGGAGGCAAGAGGCTTTGACGTACAAAGGGAATACCCAGTTCGCCAGGTGTCGGAGTAATGGGCCACGGGTAGGCTAACCCGAGCCCCAGAACCTTTCAGGACATCGGGGCAGGCTGCGCCCCTCAAGCCGAGTCCCAGATGGCGACCCCAAGATCAGCCGAGTCCCAGATGGCGACTCCAAGATAAGCCGAGTCCCAGATGGCGACCCCAAGATAAGCCGAGTCCCAGATGGCGACCCCAAGATAAGCCGAGTCCCAGAGGGCGACTCCAAGATAAGCCGAGTCCCAGACGGCGACTCCAAGATAAGCCGACTCATGGCCGGCGACTTCCGGAGAAGCCGGCTATAGAGAGTCGGCCTGCGACTCCACTCTCGTCACGATAGGCGAGGCGGGTACGACCACGGCGTGGCCGTCACCTCCTGCTTACGAGGGGCCGGCATGGCTACAGTGTGCCGTATCGCTGGAGATCTCCGGCGTGGCCCGGCACTGTTGCCATGCCTGCCCTGACCTCAGCCACAGTGGGCGGCGCACTGTGGCCACGACGGCCTACCTGTATGGCTCAGAGACGGCGAACCCGCCGGTCAGTGAGAACATGGAAGACGGTGGATACGCCCCGAAGGCGGCCCTATGGGAGACGGCACCCTAGAGTTAGCCGGCCTCTCCCATGGGCCACACGCGCCATTAACCAGACAAGACAGGGAGTGACGACACTAATCGCCCGATAGACGGCAGCACTGTTGCCACGACCCCATGACCAAGCCTGCGTCATGAGAAGCACGACTACAGTGCCGGATTCGTCGGCGGGCCCCAGGAGTCGGCGGAGAAGACGGCGGCCTGAGAGACAGACGGCTGGGACCTGCGCCCAGCCGGATTACCATTGTACCCCCGGTGGGTAGGCCTATATAAACCCCCCGGGGCACCCATGCAAAGGGTTCGAATCCATAAGCACTAGACCAGATCATATAGGGAGGAGAGATCTTGCCTTGTCTTCTCCTACCTCCAGAATACAGCTCCAGGAGCAACCTTGTACTCACTTTGCCTTAGTGATCATGCGGAGATCCCGCAGAGCAGCAGTAGGGGTATTATCTCCCCGGAGAGCCCCAAAGCTGGGTAAGATTCACCGGCGTGCATATCTTCGCCTCATCCCGTTTCCTGGCACCGGTGACGTTCTACTCGCTCCCACCATGATAAGCCATCCTTTGGCATATGTCGCACCCAACCCCCGACACGAGGGGCTTCAATGTACCTCATAACATGGCAAGAAAAGTCCGAACACTTTCGACAGTGCGGCACCCCGAACTTATAGCACTATATGCATCAGCTCCCAATCATGTATTGGGTCAATAGTTGGGTTTGCCCGGCTCCCTTGTTTTGGTGCCTTACGTTCCGCTATATCGGCTAAGGTAGCGCAGGGAGAACTACTGTGATTGTGTCCCGGTTCTTCTGGACGAGCACCTCAGTAGAGAAAGCCGAAAACTGACTATCATGATGTGGCGAGAGCTGGTTGCTGTTCGAGAGGTCTCAAAATCCTTAAGATTTTTTCCACTTCAGGCGAGGAATCGGCCTCGTCTGATTTAGGCATGTATAGCGCCCCAAGTTCGGCCTTCCGAATACTAGGGGCTTCGCCAAAATTTAAAATTGTAGACTTCTATGGCTAAGTGAGAGTGATAAAACTATATAGTCCGATTGCCTTGTTCGCTGTGCTAAACACCTCCTTAAAGGACCAAAAAAATTGATAAAGAGTGTTTAGATTTATCCCGAACACCCCAGCACTAGTTACATGGGGGCAGAAGCCGACGACTGGCCAACTTTCAGATTTTTATAAACGGCCGCATAGAAGGTACTATTTTAAATCAATAAGCATTATATAGCGCACACGAACTCGTTTTCGTATTCCAGGATGACATAAGTACATCCATTCAAATATCACATCCTTGGCACATTCCTCTGCCACCAGGCGGGCACCATTCATAACACTGTCATAGTACTTCTCGGGGTGGCGATGCGCCTTGTCCTCCAGCGGCCCCTCCGTTACCAGCTTCTTGGCATCCATCTTCGCCCAGTGCACTTTCACGCGGGCGAAGGCCCGGAGGGCACCTTTAATGCAGACGGACCGCTTAACGACTTCAAGCTGCAGACAGGCATTTACCATCCACTTTATATGGCCGAAGTAGGTGCTGGGCAGTGGTTCGCCAGGCCACAAACGGGCTATGAAGTCCTTCATGGCCAGTTCGGCTGCCTTGTGCAGTTCGATCAATTGCTTCAGATGGTCACTCAAGGGCATTGGATGTTCGGTCCCAGCATATTGAGACCAGAACAACTTCTCCGTCAAGCTCCCTTCTTCGGCACGGTAGAACTCTATGGCTTCTGATATGCTGCGTGGCAGATCTGCGAACGCTCATAGAGAGCTCTGAATTCGGGTAAGTAAAAGGAAAGTCTCCTTCACATGCTTGCTTTGCATAATGAATGCCTTACCCGCCGCTATCTTCTTGGCTGCCTAAATCTTTTGGAGGCCTTTTGGGCTTCGGCCTTGGTGTCTTGCATGCTCTGGAGGGCCTTCGCAAGCTCGGACTCTTGCATCTTGGAGTCACGCTCCAAGGACTCGAATTTTTTGCCGAAGTCCTGGAGCTCTTGCTGTAGCTCATTAACCTGGGCCTCCTGTTTCTCACGCTCGGTGTGCTCCTTGGACGCCTTGTCTTCGGCCTCATACAACGCTTTCTTAAGGGCCGCCACTTCGGTCGTGGCCCCTATTACAATTCATGATGCTTCTGTTAGCGCCAATGATTTTCTCTTTATGACCTAAGGACGGGGTATCACTTACCTTTGTTCTCCCTGGGCTGCCTCTTCGTGAGGCTGAGCTCTCCTTCGGCTCACTCCAGGTCCCGCCTCAGTCCGGAGACCTCCGCAGTACGAGTGGCAGCAGCCAGTAGCAAAGCCTGCTTATTCACATAGACATTTTCTGTTAGACTCCTGCGGATACCAGTTGACCCTCTGTTTGGCTTTTCCTTCCGGACACCAAACAGAGTATTAGGGTTACTATCTATAAGGTGATATTTTCTTACACTTTTGTTACTTACCTCAAAACCTGTTAGGAGGCTGGCGCAGGCTTCAGTCAATCCGTTTTTTGCGGAACGGACCTTCTCAATCACCGCACTCATAAGAGTACGGTGTTCGTCGTCAATAGAAGCGCCGCAAAGCGCTTCCAGCAAATTGTCCGATGCCTCTGGGTGGGCAGAGGTCATCAGCACAGGCGGCTCGCCCTCCTTAGCGAGGGGTTGCCTACTTGAATCCGGAACCATTGGAGGTTTCGGTGCAGTATGCGGCTGGGGGCCAGACTTGCTGCGGGCCCCGTCAGCAGAATCCATGGGGGTCTATCCCCCCATGTGCCCGGCTTCTGGGATTTCACCGTGGGGCATCTCCAAAACCATCGCCCCTTGTTCCAGTATCCTCTGGGACAACACCTCGATGTCGTCTGCAAGCCAGGGGGAGGAGGCCATCGGGAGCTAATAGCTATTCATCTCCGATTGACTCAATGACCCATCCGAAGAGGGTACCTCGAGGTGGGACTTGGTCGGACTGCATATGCGTGTTAGGCATCATAAGAAGCAATGAAGCTAAACACACTGAAAGTACTATGAAGTACGAACACTTACGACTTTGTCAGGGGCTTGTCCCTAGGCAACCACTCCTCGTCGCTGTAGGTGGCCGTGGTGGAGTGGTCCGAAGGGATGTCTTTCCCTTCTTGGGCATTCTGGCCTCCCCCC
>NC_041389.1:647587498-647638754 GCF_002162155.2 Triticum dicoccoides
GTTCTTCCTCCTTCCCGTCTTCATGGGAGGAGTGGGCCTCAGCATCCTCGGACGACGAGTCCAATACGACCTTGCGTCGGAGACCCTTCCTGGTCCCCACGGCCGTCTTCTTGGCCTTCTTCTTCGGCACCTCATAGGGCGCCGGAAACAACATCCTCGTGAGAAGCTCCAATTCCGGATCTTCCGGTAACGGAGGTGGGCAGTCGATCCTCTCCACTACTGCTACCCAATCCTGTAGAAACAGTGTAAAAAGCTCAGGATCCTCTTCCAGATGTGCTGATGAAAAGCACGCCCTGCGAAACACAAAAGCTTACAGGATTGGCGGGGCGCTTGACGCGGAGGCCGCGATCTTCAGTAATGGGCGGTGGTACCTCGTTGGTCTTGAACAGCAATTTCCAAACGTCTTCGTGTATCGTGCAGAAGAGCTCTCGTAGTGTCTAGTGTTCGGCTAGGTCGAACTCCCACAGATTGCAAACCCGTCGTTGGCACGGAAGGATCCGGCGGAGGAGCATAACTTGTACTATGTTGACAAGCTTGATCTTCTTGCTTATCATATTCTGGAAACAGTTATGAAGTCCGGACAGCTCTGTCGCGGACCCCCAGGCTAAGCCCTTCTCTTTCCAGGAGGTGAGCCGCATGGGGGCGCCGGATCGAAATTCGGGGGTCGCCACCCAGTTGGCATTGCGCGGCTCGGTGATGTAGAACCACCCAAATTGCCACCCCTTTATGGTCTCCATGAAGGAGCCCTCAGGCCAAGCGACATTGGGCATCTTGCCCACCATGGCGCCCCCGCACTCCGGTTGCTGGCCGACCACCACCTTTGGCTTCACGTTTAAGGTCTTCATCAATAGGCCGAAGTGGGGCGGGATTCGGAAGGAAGCCTCACACACTACGATAAACGCCGAGATGTTGAGGATGAACTTGGGGGGCCAGATCATGAAAATCAAGCCTGTAGTAAAACATAACCCCGCGGACGAATGGGTGGAGGGGAAACCCCAGTCCACGGACATAATGAGAGAGGAACACTACTCTTTCCCGAGGTTTCGGAGTGGGGATGATCTGCCCCTCGGTCGGAAGCCTGTGCGTGATGTTTGCGGCCAGGTATTCAGCCTCCCGTAGCTTTGTTATGTCCTCCTCCGTGACGGAGGAGGCCATCCACTTGCCTCCCGCTCCGGACATGCTTGAATGACTTTGCGGAGAAAGTGAGGGCTTGGGTGCTAGAGCTCGAGCGTGCGAGAATGGATGAGCAGAGGGAGAAGAAGGCGTGGGTGAAAAAGAGGAATCCTTGTCTCTTTATAAAGGCGGTAGAAACTGTGCGCCTCCCCACTTGCCCTATAAACTCGCTTATTTCCCAAGCGCCACATCGATTGCGTGGTTGGGTTACCCACACCAATATTGATGAGAATCCCGTGATAAGGGACACAATCTCTATTTCGGCAAGACGTGCCAATAAAACTGCATTGCAATACGTGCAGTAGCAGGCTAGGAAAAAACGGTTCAAATAATGACCGGGCCGTGGCGTGATGTCATGCCATGAAAAATTATCAGCAGATTAGATTCATGAGAAATTATGCTCTCTACGGTTTTATGTGGAATTTGTTTTACAGAGACGGACACGATTCATGTCGGAGAAATGGGCCAAGGGTAGGCTAACTCAAGCCCCAAAACCTTTCAAGACATCGGGGCAGGTCGCGCCCCTCAAAGCCGAGTCTCAGATGGCGTCACCCAAACAAGCCGAGTCTCAGATGGCGATTCCCAGATGAGCCGAGTCTCAGATGGCGACTCCCAGATGAGCCGAGTCTCAGATGGCGACTCCTAGATGAGCCGACTCATGGCCGGCGACTTCCGGAGGTGCCGGCTATGGAGAATCGGCTCACGATGTTACACTCATCGCGATAGGCGAGGCGGGTACGACCACGGCGTGGCCCTCACCTCCTGCTTGCGAGGGGCTAGCATGGCTACAGTGTGCCGTACCGCTGGAGATCTCTGGCATGGCCCGGCACTATTTCCATGCTTGCCCTGACCTCAGCCATAGTGTGCGGCACACTGTGGCCACGATGGCCTACCTGTACGGCTCAGAGACGGCGGACCCGCCAGTCAGTGAGAGCATAGAAGGAAGCGGGGATCGGGGGAGATGGGCGCGCGTGCTATGCCGCTCCACTCCCCCCCCTACTTATAGCCCCGGAGGCTGAGAAGCCGAGGGGGCGCGCGTGGGATTAACTGCGCTCAGAGCCCCATGCCCCCCACGATTTACCCCACGAAGTTACTACGCGCAGTAACCACGTGGGTAGCCCAACCGTTCGCACGGCCGCAGCGGATCCGTTCGCGTGCTGAGGCACGGTAGTGGCGGGCCCCGCCTGACGGCCCGTCCCGTCGCGCGCGTGGGCCAGCAGACTGTCCCCGCCGCGTGATAGGGTCGCGGAGGGTGGCAGCAGGGAAGCGTATCAGGCACGCCGCCTGGTCTCCCGCCATGACTTTCGAGCTCTCCACAGAGCAGGACGGCCCTCTACGAATCCGACTTCGGATAGTCGGCCCAGAGGAAGACGGCAAGCGAAGCCCAGATTCAAGACATCGGGGCAGGCCGCACCCCTCAAAGTCGAGTCTCAGATGGTGACTCCCAAACAAGCCGAGTCTCGGATGGCGATTCCCAGATGAGCCGAGTCTCAGATGGCGACTCCCAGATGAGCCAAGTCTCAAATGGCGACTCCCAGATGAGCCGAGTCTCAGGTGGCGACTCCCAGATGAGCCGACTCATGGCCGGCGACTTCCAGAGGAGCCGGCTATGGAGAATCGGCTCACGACTCTACACTCGTCGCGATAGGCGAGGCGGGTACGACCACGGCGTGGCCGTCACCTCCTGCTTGCGAGGGGCCAGCATGGCTACAGTGTGCCGTACCACTGGAGATCTTCGGCGTGGCCCGACACTGTTGCCATGCCAGCCCTGACCTCAGACACAGTGTGCGGCGCACTGTGGCCACGATGGCCTACCTGTACGGCTCAGAGACGGCGGACCGCTAGTCAGTGAGAGCATAGAAGACGGCGGATACGCCCCAAAGGTGGCCCCGTGGGAGTCGGCTCCCCAGAGTCGGCCGGCCTCTCCCACGGGTCCCACGCGCCATCAACCAGACAAGACGGGAAGTAACGATAGTGATCGCCCGATAGACAGCGACACTGTTGCCACGACCCAGTGACCAAGCCTGCGTCATCAGAATCATGGCTACAGTGCCGGACTCGTTGGTGGGCCCCAGCAGTCGGCGAAGAAGACGGCGGCCTGTGAGACAGACGGCTGGGACCCGCGCCCAGCCGGGTTACCATTGTACCCTCGGGGGGTAGGCCTATATAAATCCCCCGGGGCACCCATGCAAAGGGTTCGCATCCATTAGCCTTAGACCAGATCATATAGGAGGAAGAGAGCTAGCCTTGCCTCCTTCTACCTCCTGAATACAGCTCTAGGAGCAACCTTGTAGTCAATACGCCTTAGCGATCATGCGGAGACCCCGCAGAGCAGCAGTAGGGGTGTTATCTCCCCGGAGAGCCCCGAAGCTGGGTAAGATTCGCCGGCGTGCATGCCTTCGCCTAATCCCATTTCCTGGCACCCACGACGTTCTACTCGCTCCCACCATGATAAGCCATCCTTTGGCATATGTCGCACCCAACCCCCGACATTTGGCGGCCACCGTGGGGCAAGGTGCACCGTCGTCCGAACACCTGCTTTGGACGGGAACCCTTTTCCTCCCCCGCGAGTGTAACCAGCCCGGCACGCCCGATGGCGCTTGCCCTGACGCGCTGCAAAGCATCGACGACGCCTGCGCGGCGAGCTTCCTCGCTGACCTTCTCGACAAGGTTAGCATCTCCGATGAGCCTACATCCGATGCGAGCACGGGCGGCCCCGAAAGCCTCCTCGCGGGCCTCCTCGACCATCTCCACGTTGCTGGCGAGCCTGCCGTGGACTTGGAGTCCGTAGGCTCCATCGACCCGATGCTGGTCGACTCCGACAGCGTGTCGCTCGACATGTTCCCCTCCAATGTGGTGATCTACGACGAGCCGCTACCTCGTGAAGAGAGCGGCGGAAGCGCCGTCACGGAGGTGCTCGTTATTAGTCATGGCGAGCACTCCGGTGAAGGATCCCATGACCCGCTCGTCGCGGCTCTGCGAGACCTGACGACACCCATTCTGGAGGACGCTGACGCCGAGACGCTGGAGGCACGCCGCCTTCAGCTCGTCGAAGGCGCGAAGAAGCTGTAAAGCATGAGACGCTTGTCGGAGGCCTACCAACGTGAGATGGATCACGCCGTGGGCGGCTCGCCCGCGCCGACTGGGCCTAGCCACCTAGGCGCGGTCCGACAACGCGGCGTGGCCATCGGCAACCTGTTCGGGGCCGATCGCCCCATATATGCCACGCCTGCAGAGAACATCCGCGCCGCCCAGGCGGCAGCAGACGAACTAGACAACTTCGAAGGCGAAGAGTGCCGCTTGACGACCGAGCGAGTCCAGCGACTCCTCAAAGCGGCTACCGCACAGAACGAAGCCGGCTGCCGCACGGAGGCGCCGCAACGACAAAATGACGACTGTCACGCCCAATATGCGACCCTATCCAAAAAGGAACTCGAAGGTCCCACCAAGGATAGACCCGCATATTGAAACGCTTTTGCAAGGTGGATATCATTACATCAACATTACATAATAGATGGGGATACATACATAAGGCATACAATGCCACACGAATACAACATCACAATACATAAGAGCATCATCCGACTACGGATGAAACACAAAGATAAACTCAAACGACATCCACCCTGCTAGCCCAGGCTGCCGACCTGGAACCTATCCCCTGATCGAAGAAGAAGCAGAAGAAGAACTCCAAAACAAGCAAACATCGCTCTCGCGTCATGATCATCGCATAACCTGTACCTGCAACTATTGTTATAGTAATCTGTGAGCCACGAGGACTCAGCAATCCCATTACCATGGGTCAAGACTAGCAAAGCTTAAAGGGAATGGACAGGATAATGTGGTGAGGTTGCAGCGGCGACTAAGCATATATGGTGGCAAACATACACAAATAAGAGCGAGAAGAGAGCAAATGGGACGGTCGTGAAGCTAGCAATGATCAAGAAGTGATCCTGAACTCCTACTTACGTCAAACATAACCCATAAACCGTGTTCACTTCCCGGACTCCGCCGAAAAGAGACCATCACGGCTACACACACGGTTGATGCATTTTAATACGGATCTGGTGTCAAGTTATCTACAAGCGGACATTAACAAATTCCCATCTGCCTATAACCGCAGGCACGGCTTTCGAAAGTTTATACCCTGCAGGGGTGTCCCAACTTAGCCCATGATAAGCTCTCGCAATCAACGAAGGAAATACCTTCTCCCAGGAAGACCCGATCAGACTCGGAATCCCGGTTTACAAGACATTTCGACAATGGTAAAACAAGACCAGCAAGACCGCCCGATGCGCCGACAATCCCGATAGGAGCTGCACATATCTCGTTCTCAGGGCAACACCGGATAAGCTAAGCGTACAGGTACCAACGTAACCCATAAATCACCCAACCGCGTAAGGAACGCAAAATCCGGGAACATAACACCGGTATGATGGAAACTAGGGCGGCAAGAGTGGAACAAAACACCAGGCATAAGGCCGAGTCTTCCACCCTTTACCAAGTATATAGATGCATTAATTAAAATAAGAGATATTGTGATATCCCAACAAAATCCTGTCCACCATGGAGCAATCTTCAACTTCACCTGCAACTAACAACGCTATAAGAGGGGCTGAGCAAAGCGGTAACATAGCCAAACAACGGTTTGCTAGGAAGGGTGTCAAAGGTTAGAGGTTCATGGCAATTTGGGAGGCTTGAGGAGCAAAAGATAGGTAACGCAGCATAGCGATAGAATGAAGCAAACTAGCATAGCAATGATAGTAGTGAGATCCAGGGTAGCGGTCATCTTGCCTGAAATCCCGCTAGGAAGAAGAACGAGTCCATGAAGAAGATGAAGCCACGAGGACGAACCCAGCGTAGACGAACGAATCCTCACGATCGCAACGAAACAGGAACTATCGAGAAGAAGCACACAACATGGAAAACACACCACACATAAACAAGACATGATGCACGACAAGCATGATGCATGACAAAGGCTACATGAAGCTACTCATGGCAAGAGATGATGCAAACAAGAACAACACATCAAAGCAAGTTTAAATGAGGCCGAGAACAACATATAACAATTCCGGTAAGTCCTCATATGCATATTTCGAAATTGGTCCAGATCTGAACAAACCTTATGTTCAAGTTGTTAAACAGCAAGTTAAGATGCACCAAGATGATCTACACGAGATTCTAGTCAAGTTACATATAAAGTTTACTTAGTTCGGGGCTACGGCCTAGAAGATATGAGCAAAACAAGTTAAACATGGCATTGATGCAAAATGCACCCAAACATCAAGCAAACACACCAAAACAAGGATTCAACATGATAATATGAAACTGCATACAAAACTGAGCAAGTTTCATATAGAGCACACTCAAAACGGAGCAACGGTGCAACACATACGCACTATACAAGTTATAGCAACAATCTGTCCAAAACAGCAACTAGGCATATTGCAAGCATCAAAACAACAAGCTACAGCATCTCAACATAAAAACAAAAGGCATGGGCATGAAGTACAGGTAAAGCATAACAAAACATGAACACTGAACTAACTCCAGAAATCATTAGAACATGCTCAAAATGACATGGCAAGATTGCAAATAATAACAGTTTCAGACTTTAGCAGACATAACATCAGGTTGCAATGTTTAGATCTATCAAGCAACATGTTACAGAAACTTATCATGGCAAACAAAGGCATGGCATGAACCTACTAATTTCATAGAACAAAAGTCCCTTACTGACCAAGAGCCAAAAAGGATCAGAAGATATGATGGCGCTCATGTAAACATGGAAAGTTATATGACAAATTCATACATGGCAGGAACAACAATAAGTAGGCATGTTGGTGAGCTTGAACCACTTACTAAAGAGCAATACATGGCATGGCAAGGAAACCAACAGTAAGAATACATGTTTATGAAGCAAAGCATTGCAAGATCAAGTTCATAGGGTGCATGGATCACTAGGAAATCACATGGCAAAACTGAACTTCATGTTAACAGGCTGACAGCAACATCATTTAGCAAGTTTGGAGCAAGATATGAACAATCTACAGCAAGCTATAAATGCAACCAGGGGCATGGATGGATAGCTCATAACCATATGTACAAAACATCCTTACTGAAGTATCTCAAAATAAGCATGGATCTCTCTGTAGCATCAAGTTTACATGGCATAAAAATAACAGTAGAACAGGGACTGAAATCAGCAATATCACGAGGCCTAGTTTACATGCTTGTTCTAGTCACCACATTGATCACAAAAATGCATGGCATACACCCCTGGAAAGATGGCATGGCATAGTTCAAAACACATGCAGACATCAACCTCATAGGATGCACACATCAATCATGGCAAAAATGACAAAACCTCAAGTTATAACAGTTTCAGCAGATTAACAGCAACATGCACTCTTGCAACGATGATTCAGGCATCAAGATGGACTCAAATGAACATGATGCAATGGAATGAAATGTAGTACTCGTTGAGACGAACAATTTTTCATATTACATGTGCGAAACAGAGCAGTATGCATGGAGATATGACGCGATGAACATGGCAACATTATGCAAAATATTTCGGGACTTGGCAGTTTTTAGAAAAAAAACAGGACGAGCGTGACTTAGCTAAAAAGCGCACGGGCGGGAGTCACGGGTTCTCACCTAGCAGGCTGAGCCCAGGTTGGCGAGGAGGGCTTGGCAGGCCGGCGGCCTGGGGTTGCTGGACCAGGGCCCACGCTGGCGGCCACCGGCGGCGAGCTAGCGAGGTTAGAGCGACGGAGGAGGGGCGCCAGCGACGGGGACCGGCGGATCTGGGCGTGGGGCGCCGGATCCGGTGGATCCCGGCTAGATCCAGGGTAGCGAGGCCGACGGCGAGCTCTGTGGCCGGCGGTGATCCCTGCGGCAGAGGGGGAGAGAGAGAGGGTCAGGGAGAGTAAGTAGGGCGGTGTGGAGGGAGAGGGCGGCGAGGCGCTGGCCTGGCGACGGAGCTCGGGGAGCTGGGCGTCGCGGGGTGGATGGCGGCGCGGGAAGCCGGCGGTGCTGGATCGAGGGGCTGCTCCCCTTGAGCGGTTGCGGGAGCGGGGAACTAGGCGGCGGGGCGCGCGGGCTCCTCCGAGCCCAGATCCGGCCCGGGGCGGGCCTGGTGCGGGCCGCGAGGGCCGCGGGAGGTGGCGAGGGGGCGTGGGCGACGTGGCCGGCTCCGGTTGGCTACGCGCAACAGTTGGCGGCGGCGCGGCCTATGGGACGGTGCCAAGTGGCAGGGAGGAGGTGGCCGGTGCCGGATTACGAGGAGGAGGTGGGAGGTGGCGGCGGCTGATGATTGGGGGCACAGGATTCGAGGAGGGAGGAAGGCTAGAGGTAGGTGGAGGGGCTAGGCTGCCCAAAATGGACAAGGGGTGTCCATATATAGCAGGACGGGCTAGGGTTGGGGGGTTTGAGGCTGTTCCGGTGCCTCCGATCATGATCCGACGGATCTGATCGTGTGGGGGGGGTTAGGCAGGCCTAGGTGGGCTATGAAGAGAGTGCTTGGGCTGAGGGGAGAGAAGAGAAGTGCAGCCCGGGAAGGGTTTTCGAAGACCGAAAACATCCGACGAATATACCGACTATATTGCGGTTATAAGTATAACGGAAGGGCTATCAAACGAGCTCCGAATGCGACGAAACTTGACAGGCGCTTTGTCTACACTATAATAAGACTGCATGACAAGTTGCAACCCATTCCGAGAACATTTTTTTATGCCACTTATAAAATAATATTTCGGAGGTGCCGCGGGCGCGTGTGAGTGTGTCTGGACTCCGAACGGACAACGAAGAAGACCGGGGAAACCCGAACGGATGCAAGTTTTGAAAAACATGCAGATGAAATGCAGATGATGACATGGCAAAATGCAACACACAAGAAAATGACATGGCAACGACGGCGAATAACTGGCAGACACCTAGCGCATCAAATCCGGGGCGTTACAACGACCTACCTCCACGCCGAGATCAAGGCGCGACGTCTCGGACGCCGACTGGCGGAGGACACGGAAGAAGAGAGAAGGATCCGGCTGTCAGCCATAGTCAGACTCGCATCACCATCAAGCGTGACCAAGACGACCGCCCAAGAGCAGTGGAACGGCAGGGCGACTACCTGCCTCCCCCACCACGAAGAGAAAAACGAGTCTCCCCGCCGCCCGTTGAGCATCCGACTCTCGGTGACTGCCTCGGCCGTCGAGAGGGAGTCGGAGAGAACGACGCCCGCCACCGGATCGACCGACTCCACCGATCCCTGGCGCTGGAAGAAGAAGATGAGCTGGGCCCGCCCTGCTTCGGGCCCCGCATTCGAGACGAGCCCTTTCCCAAAGGGTTCACGCTCCCCCGAGACACGCCCAAGTACACCGGCTCCATGAAGCCGGAAGATTGGCTAGTTGACTACTCCACGGCCGTCAACAAAGCGAACGACAACAAGCGCGTTGCCGTGAAGTACGTTCCGCTCATGCTCCAGGGCACGGCCCGGACATGGTTGAACAGTTTGAAGCCCCGCAGCATTAACAGTTGGGTCGACTTCACCGAGGCTTTCATCCGCAACTTCACAAGCACGTACAAGCGACCCCCCCCAAGCCGCGCCAGCTCTCCTTGTGTGTGCAAGGCCAATACGAGTCGACTCGCGACTACCTCACGCGATGGGGCGAGCTTCGGAACTCCTGCGAGGGCGTGCATGAGGTGCAGGCTATCGAGTACTTCACCGCCGGGTGCAGAGAAGGCACCCTCCTCAAGCACAGGCTCCTCTGCGACGAGCTAGAGACACTTGATGAGTTGCTGGTCATAGCAGACAAGTATGCTACGGCCGACTCCTCCATGAAGATAGAGATTCAAGTTAGTGCGACTGGCAAAGTGGCCCCTCAAGCTCCCAGAACTACGGCTGGAGACACCAGTCGGCGACAGCAGCAGAATGATCACAAGCGCAAGGCCCCACAGCTGACTTCCAGCAGTCGGCAGGTTGCGACAGTCGAAGACCAACAGCCTGAGGGGCAGCCTCCGGCGAAGCGACAGAAAGGCGGCAAGTCCAACTGGTTGTCGGCCTTCTCTTATGAGCAGACTTTGGATAGTCCCTGCAAGTTCCACAGCAGCGCGAAGCCGTCAAACCATACCACCCGGAAATGCCACTGGCTCACCAGAATCGCCAAGGGAGACGGCCTCCTTCCTCCTCCGCCTGCTGGGCCGCCGCCTCCACAGCCGCCCCAGCAGCCGGCGGCCAGGCCAGTCGGTGCCGTACAAGATGAATACCCCAAAGAACATGGAGCTTATGTGGTGTTCACTAGTATGGCTGATGATCGGCGCAGCAGACGGTTGCAGCAGCAAGAAGTAAATGCAGTAGCATCAGATACTTCGGAGTTTATGCATTGGTCCGAGAAGCCTATCAGTTGGAGCAGGGCTGATCACCCAGAGGTGATGCCGAATCCGGGCTCCTACGCCTTTGTTCTGAGTGCTACCTTGGCCACTGATAGGCGGGCCGCTCGCTTCTCGCGAGTGTTGATAGACGGAGGCAGCAGCATCAACATCCTGTACAAGGATACCATGGAGAAATTAGGAATCAAGCAGAAGCAGCTTCAAAGTAGCCAAACTGTTTTCCACGGCATTGTACCTGACCTTTCTTGCTCCCCAATCGGCAAGATCCAGATAGATGTCCTCTTTGGAGACAAAGATCATTTTCACCGAGAGCCAATTTGGTTTGAAGTGGTGGACCTTGAAAGCCCATACCAAGCATTGCTTGGCCGACCTGCTTTGGCCAAGTTCATGGCGGTCCCCCACTACACTTACCTCAAGAAGAAGATGCCAAGTTCAAAGGGGATTCTGACCGTGGCCGGCGACTACAGGAAGTCGTCCGCCTGCGCAGCCGAGAGTAGTCGGCTGGTCGAGTCCCTGGTGATCGCAGCTGAGAGGCGGCTCCTTGAACGTGTTGTGGCAATGGCCGGCAAGCAGCCAGAAATGTCGCCCGACCCCAAGGAGTCGGAAGCTGGGGGTTCGTTCAAACCGGCTAAGGATACAAAGAGGATACCTTTGGGACCGGAGCACCCGGAGAGGCACGCTGTCATAGGTGCAAACCTAGACAGCAAATAGGAAGGCGAGCTCATCGATTTCCTCCGAGAGAATCGAGACATCTTCGCATGGTCTCCTATGGACATGCCAGGTGTACCGACAGAATTCGCTGAGCATAAGTTACATGTCCGATATGATGTGAAGCCCGTCAGGCAGCCCTTGCGCCGCCTGTCAGAAGAGAAAAGAAGAGTTGTTGGAGGAGAGATAGCCCGACTCCTAGCGGCCGGCTTCATTATCGAGGTGTTCTTTCAAGAATGGCTAGCGAACCCGGTCCTAGTGTTGAAGAAGAACAAACAGTGGTGGACGTGTATCGACTACACCAACCTCAACAAAGCTTGCCCCAAAGATCCATTTGCTCTGCCAAGAATTGACCAGGTGATAGACTCCATAGCCGGATGCGAGCTGTTGAGCTTCTTAGATGCATATTGAGGATATCACCAGATCAAGCTGAACCCAGCAGACAGACTGAAGACTGCCTTCATCACGCCGTTTGGAGCCTTCTGCTACCTGACTATGATGTTCGGCATGAGGAATGCCGGTGCCACCTTTCAGCGTTGCATGCAGAAGTGTCTCCTCAAGCAACTCGGCAGAAATGCCCACGTCTACGTGGATGATGTGGTGGTGAAGACGGAAAAGCGTGGAACATTGTTGGAAGATCTCCAAGAAACCTTTGAGAATCTGCGCCGATTCCAGATCAAGCTCAATCCAGAGAAGTGCGTCTTCGGAGTACCAGCCGGCCAGCTCCTTGGCTTCTTGGTCTCTGAACGCGGCATAGAGTGCAACCCTGTAAATATCAAAACCATCGAGAGGATGGAAGTCCCCCGCCGACTGTTAGATGTGCAGAAGTTCACCGGCTGCTTGGCGTCCATCAGCCGATTCATCAGTCTGCTGGGCGAGAAGGCTCTCCCTTTGTACCAACTGATGAAGAAGACCACCTTTTTTGAGTGGAACCACAAGGCGGATGAAGCATTTCTCCAGTTAAAGAAGATGTTGACTACTCCCCCTGTGCTGGCGGCTCCGACTCCCAAAGAGCCTATGCTCCTATACATTGCCGCCACCAGCCGGGTAGTCAGCACAGTTATCGTGGTTGAACGCAAGGAGGAAGGAAAGGCGCTCCCTGTCTAGAGACCGGTATATTACCTGAGCGAGGTACTGTCGACCTCCAAGCAGAACTACCCCCACTACCAGAAAATGTGCTATGGCGTGCATTTCGCCGCCAAGAAGTTGAAGCCTTACTTTCAAGAGCATCCAATCACTGTGGTTTGCACCGCTCCACTGACCGAGATCATCGGAAGCCGTGATGCTTCAGGACGAGTGGCCAAGTGGGCCATAGATCTGGCTCCCTACACCATCTACTACCAGCCCCGCACCGCCATCAAGTCACAAGCACTGGCCGACTTCCTTGTCGACTGGGCCGAGACCCAGTACCTGCCGCCAGCACCCGATTCCACCCATTGGCGAATGCATTTCGATGGCTACAAGATGCGCACCGGCCTGGGAGCCGGCGTTGTCCTCACCTCCCCCAAAGGCGACAAGCTCAAGTACGCACTGCAGATCCACTTCGCCGCCTCCAACAACGCTGCCGAATACGAGGCGCTCGTTCACGGGCTCCTGCTTGCCAAAGAACTCGGCATCCGCCGGATCCTGTGCTAGGGTGATTCCGATTTGGTGGTCCAGTATTCATCTGGCGACTGGGATGCCAAAGATGCAAACATGGCGAGCTACTGCTTCCTGGTGCAGCAACTCAGCAGATATTTCGAGGGGTGTGAATTCCTTCACATTCCAAGAAATGACAATGACCAAGCGGACGCCCTGGCACGAGTCGGCTCCACCCGTCAAGCAATACCATCCGGTGTCGCCCTTCGGCGCCTCCTCAAGCCATCTATCAAGCCTTCGCCAGAATCAGACTCCATTTTTGTGCTAGCTCCCCCCGAAGAAGTCGGATCCGACTCAAGAGCACCAACAGACGGCACAAAAATCCTTATAGACGGCTCCAAAAGTACCGCGGTCACAATTGGCCCGGGGACTTCAGTCCCCGGCCCGGGGACTGCGACAGTCAACCCGAAGACTTTAGAACTCGGCCCGGGGACTGCTCCAGTCGGCCCGGGGACTTCACCGACCCAGCAAGCGGCCGCGGGTCCCAGCCTGCCGCCTCCCAGCCCAGCCACCCTTGTCCAAGTCGCAATAGTGGCAATCGAAGAAATAGCAACACCTTCATGGGACCAGCCCATCCTCAAGTTCCTAGTAAATAGAGAGCTGCCAGCTGATGAAATCCTGGCTCGGCAAGTGCAACGCCGAGCGGCAGCCTATACCATAGTCAACAGAGAGCTAGTCAGGCACAGTGTCACTGGTGTCTACCAACGCTGTGTCGAGGCAGAACAAGGCCAAGCAATCTTGAGAGACATTCATCAAGGCAAGTCTGGCCATCATGCGGCTTCAAGGGCACTCGTCGCCAAAGCCTTCCGACACGGCTTCTTCTGGCCGACTGCCCTCGAGGAGGCCAAGGAATTAGTCCAAAACTGCAAAGGGTGCCAGATGTTCCGTTCCAAGCCACTCCAGCCGGCTTCGGCGCTTAAGACCATTCCCATCGCCTGGCCCTTTGCGGTTTGGGGCCTGGACATGGTGGGACCATTCAAGACGGCACGAGGCGGCCTAACTCACCTACTTGTCGCGGTGGACAAGTTCACCAAGTGGATAGAAGCAAAACCCATTAAGAAGTTGAATGGTCCGACTGGAGTAACCTTCATCGCCGACATTACGACTCGGTACGGCATACCACATAGCATCATCACCGACAATGGAACAAATTTTGCCAAAGGAGCCTTGGCCCGTTTCTGCGCAATGCAGGGCATCCAACTGGACTTAGCATCCGTCGCCCATCCGCAGTCAAACGGCCAGGTAGAGCGAGCAAACGACCTCATCCTATCCGGCATCAAGCCCCACCTGGTTGAACCACTGGAGCGTTCGGCCGGCTATTGGCTTGAGGAGCTGCCAACCGTCCTCTGGAGTATGCGCACGACTCCAAACAAGTCAACCGGCTTCACGCCTTTCTTCCTCGTCTACGGTGCTGAAGCCGTCATCCCGACGGACATAGAATTCGACTCCCCGCGAGTCACCATGTACACCGAGGAGGAAGCAGAAGAAGCACGTCAAGACGGTGTCGATCTGCTGGAAGAGGGCCGGCTGTTGGCACTCAGTCGGTCCGGCATCTACCAGCAGAGCCTGCACCGATACTACAACAGGAAGGTCAAGCCAAGATCTTTCCAAGAGGGCGACCTTGTGCTCCGACTGATCCAGCGGACAGCCGGCCAGCACAAGCTGTCAGCACCTTGGGAAGGCCCCTTTATTGTCAGCAAGGTGTTGGGCAATGAATCCTACTACCTGATCGACGCTCAGAAGCCTGGAGCACGCAAGAGAGACGACTCCAGCAAAGGGTCGGAACGACCATGGAATGCAAATCTCCTTCGAAAATTTTACAGTTAATTCAGTATGTATCACGCTACCCCTTTGTATTAAAGTACCGAGACTTCGGGCCCCCCGAGACGAGCTCGGGGACTACCCCTTTTGATTATCTGTATGATAAGAATTATGCCTTCAACTATGCTACTTCTTGCTACGCCGCTTGGCACTGGGCTCGACTAGTCGGCCCGGGGACTCGCCGTCTGGCGCTATGAAATGTTTCCTGAAGTCGGACAAGTAGTGTGCGGCGCCTAAGCCGTCTGCTGCCAGAAGCCGCAACTCGCAGAGCGACTGATTGGTAGGCAGGAGTAAGGATGAATGGGCGTCCACACAAAAAATGGCTAAGGACCTAAAACATCAACATAGCCTAAGCCGGCTTCCAGCCCCCTTTTACAAGCCGACTCGCGAATATTCGGCTTGCTGCTTTCTATCCAACTTGTTAAATAAACTCCAAAGAAAGGGAAGTACTTGCTTTCCCCAAAGTAGCCAGGCATTTGGCCCAGCGGCAGTCTGCAGAGTGGTTAGCCGGCTGGCAAAGCGGCAACTAGGGGAAGGCGGCAAAGGAAAAAGCCAAAGGAGCAATGAGCAAGGAAAGATAGAACTCGGATAATATTTACATAAGCATAGGCCCATTGGCCGAATCTTCAGATATAAGTTCAAAATACACCCTGAGGGTGGAATTGTGCAAATTAACAAGTTCCTCAAAGACTTTCTAGAACAGATAAATAAAGCCAGAAGGCAGCCTAGGGAGCAGCAGACGGGTTCGGAGGATCGGAGGAGACGGCGGTGTCAGGTGCCGGGGGAGTCGGCTGGGCAGTCTCGGCTTGATCGCCGCCAGCGGCAGTCGGCCCGGTCGGATGTGGCTCGTTGCTAGAGGCGCGGTCGAGCTGAGGCTGGTCGCCCGCTCTGCCTTCTGGCACCTCCGTCTCTCCTTCGTCCTCCGCCTCGCCTTCTTCCTCGGTGTTGGAGTAAATCACCTCCGCCGAGTCCTCGCCATATTCCGGGTTCATCCCGAACCACTCTGGCGGCACCTCCTCGCCGCCTTCAGCCCGCTCGGGGACGAAGACACTGGTGTCTGTGTAGTCGGCGATGGCCGCCGCACGCTCGACAAGGGCACCCTCCACAGCCTCCAGCTCGGCCTGGGCCTCTGACCAGAACACGGCCCGACGGTCCAGGTCTAGCCCCGGATACCACACCTTGACGAATTCCAAGGCCCGGTGCGCTCCGGCCCGGGCCGAGGAACCCTTCCAGGCCTCTAGCCAGTCGGCAGTCCGGCTGGCGGTGCGCAGAGCCGGCATGTCTGGCCATAGGGCGGCAACTGCCTGGGCGCCGGCACGCTGAAGCCGGCGCATCAGCCGGTGGGCCAGACGAAGACGGACCTTGATGCTCAGAAGCTGCTCATCGACAGTCAGGGGATCGTTGGTGGCAATCGCCTCGCCGCTTGCCCTCCGCGCCTCCCGATCGGCCTCGATGGCCAGAGGGACTGCCTGCGAGTGGCCAGGGAAGAAGTCTGCCAAGACAAAAAAGAAGCAAGTCAAAAAATCAGAAGTCAGCCTGACACATAGTCGGAAACTCAACGAAAGAAAGCTCACCATCGACGATATCCTCGATCTCGTGGAAGCCGGAGGTTAGCATCGCCTCCTTGTCGGTCCAGGAGGAGCGCTCGCTCTCGAACTCGGCCAGAAGAGCAGCCTCCTTCTTCTCGGCCTCGTCCTGCGTCTTCTTGAGCAGCTCCTTCTGCTCGGCCAGCTGCGCAGTAAGCAGATCGCGCTCCGCAACGAGCTTGCTGCACTCCTCCCCCTTGACGCGCAAGGCGGTGTTAACTTCACCCAGCTGCTCCTGAAGAGTAGCGTTGACCCCTGAAGAGCGAAAGAAAGAGACAAATAAGTCGTCAGCAAAGAAGATCGCCAGGAAGATCCGACCCGACTGCTCAGCAGTCGGCCCGAATCTCGGGGACTACAGCCCGCGGGTGCCCCAGCACGCCCTCGCGAAGAAAGAAGAATAAGAAAGGAGACGTCGAAGTCGTCAAGAAGGAAGATCGCCAGGAAGATCCGGCCCGACTGCTCAGCAGTCAGCCCGAATCTCGGGGACTACAGCCCGCGGGTGCGCCAGCGCGCCCCCGCGAAGAAGAGGAAAAGAACTTACTCCGGCTTTCTGTCAAGTTGGCAGTCCGCTTGCTCAACTCCTCAACATTGCGGTTGAAGGCAGTGGCGTGGAGGTTGTGATACTCCTGCAAACAAAGATTTCAGACAAAATAAGTACTTGGAACTCGCTAGAGGGAGTTCCGAGCTGCCTGCTCAGCAGCCGGCCCGAAACACGGGGACTACACCCAGTGGGGGCGCTGGCGCGCCCCCACAGAGAAGAGCAAGAAAAACAAGAATCAAAGAGGAAAACATACCCGGACGGCCGCTCGCGACGCTAGATGCGCCTTGGTGCAGATCTGGAGGGCGTCGCCTTCGGCTCGAAGCTTCGCTTGGACATCCAGAAGCGCCTGGTTCAGCGGGCCCGTGTCGCCTCCGCGCACCCACCCAACGGGCGCGGCACTCGTCGACTCGGCGTCTGGGATGGCCGAGCCGGCGGCTCCGACCTCCAGGGGCCGCGGAGCCGAAGTCGCCTTCTCGAGGCGGCGGCGCACTGGCGAGGCAACCTGAAGAAGCAGCCTCGCCTCATCCTCAATCGGCGGCACCGGCGGGCCTGCCGGCTGTTCACCGTGGGCTCTCCCAGACGGCGGTGGAGGCGGAGGCGGCGGCACTAGCATGTCGGACATGGAGGCCTAGCCGCTCTCCTTCTCCATGATGGGGTTCTCGGCGCCGGCTTCTCCGATCTGCCCCGTGAATTCCAGAGGCGGCGGTGCGGAGGACAGTGGGGCGACGAGCAACGCCGATTGGCGACGTGCGGCCTCCTCAGCTCGCTGTCTCGCCGCAAGGGCGGCTTCAGCGTCCTCTAGCTTCTTCTGGGCGGAGGCAGCCGCCTTCTCGATCTCCGCCTTCTCCAGGCGGTCGGCCTCCTCCTCGTCGCGCTTCTCCCGTGCGTTTCGCTCCGTCGCCTCCCGAAGGGCGGCGGCGGGGTCGACCCATCGAGTATTGGCGGACGTCTCTGCCGACCCCATGACGGAGGGGACAGCGACTCTCTCAAGGGAAAGGGGGGCCCTGAAGAAGAACGGGAGTAGTATAAAAGAAGACTCGGACAAGATTCACCGGAGAAAAATAAAGACAAAAGCGTAAAAACTTACGCAGAGACTAGCGGCGGCCTTCTCACTTCCCTACGGAAGCGGTTGGCCTTCGCGGCCGCCTCCTCCCGCTTGGTCATGGCGGCCGCCCCCTTGAACTTCTTCAACTTGCCGCCGGGCTCACTCGGCCCGGCGAGACGCCTCTTCGCGCCGCCTTGGCCAGCCAGGCCGGCGGAGGAACCTGCGCCCGAGGGGCCGACCCTTAGCTGATGGCGTGGGGCGACTTCCCCTTCGGCGTCATCCTCAGGCCAGTCAGCGAAGGTGGCTGAGAGCCTGAGGCCGCTTCCCGCTCCTCCTCCTCCGCCTTCGGCATCGGCTTCCATCGCCGCCGCCCCCAAGTCAGGGTCGTCGACATCGCTCTCCGCACGGTCGGGGACGAACTCCTGGGGCAGTCTCGCGACACCGGCTACAGGCTGCATAAGGGGGTTCTAGCTTAGAAGAAACCAATGAAAATCAGAAACCAGATTCGGCCATAAAGAAGACAAAGCAATAAGGAGATACGACTTACCACTAGAGGGGGGTTGGCGCGCGAGTACGGCTCCTTGCCGAACTGGCAGTCCTCCCCGAACTCGCAGTTCGCGATATGGTTCACCATGTTTGCCACCTTCGCGTGGGGCATCTCCTTGGTGCTCATCCGACTCAGGTCTCGGTGGCAGCTCATCTGACAGATCAGGTGAGGCCAGCCTTGGAGCGGGAGGACCCGGCGCGCCACGAAGGCGGCCAGCAAGTCAGCCCCGACGAGGCCCTCCGATTGCGTCAAGACTCGGAGTGGCGTTACGGCGGCGGCTCCGGCGGGAGTCAGCGTCTTGACTCGATGAGACCAGCTGGGGAACCTCCTAGCTGGGGCGCCGGCTTCATAAGGCGGCAGATTAACCCAGTCGCCGTCGGGGGCGAGGTTCTTCACGTAGAAGTACGAGTGCTACCACATCTTCACCGACTTGATCAGCGAAATGGAAGGGAAGGGGTTGTCGGCCATCGAGCACCGCATCGCGATGAAGGTACCGCACTGAGCTGGCACGCCGGCGACGTGCGTGCCGAGCTTAGATGAGAAGAATTCTCACCATAGCTCGATGGTGGGGAGAACGCCGAGAAAACCTTCGCACAGAGTGGCGAAGGCGGACAGTAGCACCACCGTATTCGGGGTGAGGTGGTGCGGCTGGAGGCCGTGAAACTCCAAGAAGGAGTGGAAGAAGCCGCTCGCCGGCAGCCCCAGGCCGCGCATGAGGTGCGAGCGGAAGATGACCCGCTCGCCCTCCTCCGGCGTCGACGATATCTTCCTCGCTGGCACGATGCGGGCTCGCACGAGGTGTGCGCCGGGGAGGCGGCGCGTCTTGTAGAGGAAGTCAATGAGGCCGTCGTCGACCATCGAGCCGTCCCACGCGCCAGAACCCACGGTCGGAGCCACGGCGGCGGAGGAAGAGCTCATCGCTGGCTGGTGTGGTGTGGTTCTGCTCGCCGGCGGCAAGAAGAAGGAGAGAGGAGGCAAGAGGAAGCGGGGATCGGGGGAGATGGGCGCGCGTGCTATGCCGCTCCACTCCCCCCCCTACTTATAGCCCCGGAGGCTGAGAAGCCGAGGGGGCGCGCGTGGGATTAACTGCGCTCAGAGCCCCATGCCCCCCACGATTTACCCCACGAAGTTACTACGCGCAGTAACCACGTGGGTAGCCCAACCGTTCGCACGGCCGCAGCGGATCCGTTCGCGTGCTGAGGCACGGTAGTGGCGGGCCCCGCCTGACGGCCCGTCCCGTCGCGCGCGTGGGCCAGCAGACTGTCCCCGCCGCGTGATAGGGTCGCGGAGGGTGGCAGCAGGGAAGCGTATCAGGCACGCCGCCTGGTCTCCCGCCATGACTTTCGAGCTCTCCACAGAGCAGGACGGCCCTCTACGAATCCGACTTCGGATAGTCGGCCCAGAGGAAGACGGCAAGCGAAGCCCAGATTCAAGACATCGGGGCAGGCCGCACCCCTCAAAGTCGAGTCTCAGATGGTGACTCCCAAACAAGCCGAGTCTCGGATGGCGATTCCCAGATGAGCCGAGTCTCAGATGGCGACTCCCAGATGAGCCAAGTCTCAAATGGCGACTCCCAGATGAGCCGAGTCTCAGGTGGCGACTCCCAGATGAGCCGACTCATGGCCGGCGACTTCCAGAGGAGCCGGCTATGGAGAATCGGCTCACGACTCTACACTCGTCGCGATAGGCGAGGCGGGTACGACCACGGCGTGGCCGTCACCTCCTGCTTGCGAGGGGCCAGCATGGCTACAGTGTGCCGTACCACTGGAGATCTTCGGCGTGGCCCGACACTGTTGCCATGCCAGCCCTGACCTCAGACACAGTGTGCGGCGCACTGTGGCCACGATGGCCTACCTGTACGGCTCAGAGACGGCGGACCGCTAGTCAGTGAGAGCATAGAAGACGGCGGATACGCCCCAAAGGTGGCCCCGTGGGAGTCGGCTCCCCAGAGTCGGCCGGCCTCTCCCACGGGTCCCACGCGCCATCAACCAGACAAGACGGGAAGTAACGACAGTGATCGCCCGATAGACAGCGACACTGTTGCCACGACCCAGTGACCAAGCCTGCGTCATCAGAATCATGGCTACAGTGCCGGACTCGTTGGTGGGCCCCAGCAGTCGGCGAAGAAGACGGCGGCCTGTGAGACAGACGGCTGGGACCCGCGCCCAGCCGGGTTACCATTGTACCCCCGGGGGGTAGGCCTATATAAACCCCCCGGGCACCCATGCAAAGGGTTTGCATCCATTAGCCTTAGACCAGATCATATAGGAGGAAGAGAGCTAGCCTTGCCTCCTTCTACCTCCTGAATACAGCTCTAGGAGCAACCTTGTAGTCACTACGCCTTAGCGATCATGCGGAGACCTCGCAGAGCAGCAGTAGGGGTGTTATCTCCCCAGAGAGCCCCGAAGCTGGGTAAGATTCGCCAGCGTGCATGCCTTCGCCTAATCCCGTTTCCTGGCACCGGCGACGTTCTACTCGCTCCCACCATGATAAGCCATCCTTTGGCATATGTCGCACCCAACCCCCGACAATTCACGTGTTCAAAATCTACCTTGGATTATTCAAAGATGGAACCCGCCTTGCAATGCCGAAGACAATCTGCACGCCGGACTCATCGTCATTGAAGCCTGGTTCAGGGGCTACTGAGGGAGTCCTTGATTAGGGGGTCCCCGGACAGCCGGACTATATACTTTGGCCAGACTGTTGGACCATGAATATACAAGATAGAAAACTTCGTCCCGTGTTCGGGTGGGACTCTCCTTTGCATGGAAGGCAAGCTTGGCGATTCGGATATGTAGATCTCCTACTCTGTAACCGACTCTTTGTAACCCTAGCCTCCTCCGTGTCTATATAAACCGGAGGGTTTAGTCCGTAGGATAAGAACAATCATAATCATAGGCTAGCTTCTAGGGTTTAGCCTCTACGATCTCGTGGTAGATCACCTCTTGTAATACTCATATCATCAAGATCAATCAAGCAGGAAGTAGGGTATTACCTCCATCGAGAGTGCCCGAACCTGGGTAAACATCATGTCCGCCGCCTCCTGTTACCATTAGCCTTAGACGCACAGTTCGGGACCCCCTACCCGAGATCCGCCGGTTTTGACACCGACAATGGGCGTCAATCCCACAAAGGCATAGTTTGGCATTACCCATAGTCATGTTTGTTTGTTTAATTGTGGAAACCCAGCGGAAAGGGGTCAGATGTGAACACTCACATTTTACTTGCTGAGGCACGGAATGGCTTGTTCGAGAGACGCTGTTGTGGTATATTCTTTGCATGGTTGTGGGTTCCGGGAAGCCTCGGCATTGTGTAGTGAAGAGTCACGTTATTATTTGCAAGGTCAGGAAAAACTGTGCAGCCCGGAGAGGCATGGTTATGCTTTACCCAGAGTCACATTCGTTCATTTATCGCACAAAGTCAACGGATGGTATGGCGTCTCCTCGTATTAGGTTGTGAACACCATGTGGCGCCGCTCCGGAAACTCAATGGTTCGACGGGCATCTCCTCTGGTGGCAGTGCTCTGGCTTGTCGTTCAAGGTGAAGCTCCGGCTATTTAAGGCAGACAGACGGAGTCTCGAAACCCTAGCCACATCCTACTCTTCTCTTTGTCCGCCGCCAGGCCTTCCATTTCTCTTGCTCCTCTCTATCCTTTGACCATCTCCACCATGGCTGGGCAGAAGAAGACTACTTCGGACCGCCATGCCCTGTCACGGGAGGATATCCCGGTTGGCGAGGGTTCCTCGTCTGTAAGTTCACCCTGTTTCTGCTTCTCCTTCATTTGTTTTTTCTTTCATTCTGCTACTTGATTTAGTTTGTGAAACATAAATTATTGTGGTCAGCTGATTCCTAATTCGATGCGGGTGTGTCTTTCTGATACTAATTTACAGTCAATTGGAGCTAGGGTTAGGCGGTGTCATGGTCTTCAACAGAAGTCCCCTGCTGTAGAATTGGGGAGCAGTTGTGGCTCTAGAAATAAGAAGTTACTGGTGAGCGGGGCGGCGATGGCAAGTGCTGAGAGGTCCTTGGTTTCAATTGCAAAGGCTGACAAAATGTACGAGGAGCTGCTGGAGATCATCTACGGGTGGCAGAAGCTCTACCATGAAAAAAGTGAAGCTTTGGAGAAGGCGAACGCCAGTATCGTAGAAATTATGGTTGAGAAGAGCAATCTCCTTGAAGAGCACGTCCGGTTGTTGAAGGAATTGGCCACAACTATGAAGCGACATGACGAGAATATGAAGGTGCTGAAGAAGGAGATTGATGAACTACGCGGGGAGCAATCCAGCAAGAAGGTCAGTGGGGACTAGGTATACAGCAGCGTCCTTGGCTGTTGTGTGCATCTGGTGTTGTTAAGAAGTGGACTGGAGTTTCATACCTTGTGAAATTTCGTTGTCAGCTACTTTGTTAACAAAATGTATTTTGGTTGCGAGTATCATTGTAATTAGGCGTTGTTACTTATGACAGCGTGTGTGTTCGTGGCTTTCTGTGTTGCAGCGTTTCGGGTGATAGGCACGGCTATGAAACACACAAAGGCATGATGCGGTTTTACATAGAGTCACACTCGCTTGTCTTTCTGTTCTGAATGCTTCCGTCGACTCGATCACAAGGAGAGGCAGGGCCGGTCAGCCCACAGAGGCATAGTTTTGCATTACACATGGTTTTGCATTACGCATAGACACGTTCATTTCTTTAATTGGGGTAACCCAGCGGAATGGGTTCAGATTCGAACACTCACTATTGAAGTTGTTTTTAAATGCTTCTTTCCTTGTTTTTAAAAGCACAGTCACACTTCTTTATTGATGTTATGTATATTACTCGATAACGGCGTGGACTCGATCAGATGGAGAGGCATGGGCATGGTGTGGTATTATATAGAGTCACACTCGTTTGTGTTTGTGTTTCGAATAATTCGGTCGACTCAATCTAATGGAGAGGCACACGCGTTAATCGCATAAAGGCACAGTTTGATCTTACCCACACTCATGTTCGTTTCATTAATTGCGGAAACCCAGCGGAAAGGGGTCAGATGTGAACACTCACTATTTACTCAGTGAGGCATGGAATGGCTTGTTCGAGAGACGCTGATGTGGTATAATATTTGCACGGTCATCGGTTCCAGGAAGCCATGGCGTTGTATTGTGAAGAGTTACGTTATTATTTGCAAGGGCAGGCACAACCGTGAAGCCCAGAGAGGCATGGTTAAGCTTTACCCAGAGTCACATTCGTTCATTTCTTGCGGAAACCCAACGGATCGACTAGCGTCTCCTTGTATTCGGGTGTGAATGCCACGTGGCGCCGCTCTAGAAACCCAATGGTCCAGCGGGTGTCTCCTCCAGTGGCGACGCTCTGGCTCATCGTCCGACGTGATTCTCCGGCTATTTAAGGAGGACGGACGGAGTCTTGAAACCCTAGCCACATCGTACTCCTTCCTTTGTCCGCCGCCTGGTCTTCCATTTCTCTTTCTCCTCTCTATCCTTTGACCAGCTCTGACATGGCTGGGGAGAAGAATACTTCTCCGGACCGCCATGCCCTGTCACGGGAGGAGATCCCGGCCGGTGAGGGTTCCTTGTCTGTAAGTTCACCCTGTTTCTGCTTCTCCTTCATTAGTTTTTTCTTTCTTTCTGCTACTTGATTTAGTTTGTGAAACATGAATTATTGTGGTTAGCTGACTCCTAATTTGATGCGGGTGTGTCTTGCTGATACTGATTTATAGTCAATATGAGCTAGGGTTAGGCTGCGTCATGGTCTTCAATAGAAGTCCCCTGCTGTAGAATTGGGGACCAGTTGTGGCTCGAGAAAGAAGAAGGGAATTGTGAGCGGGGTGGCGATGACAAGTGCTAAGAGGTCCCGTGGCGATGGGGAGGCCTTGCGGGCTGGCTTCGCTTCAAGAAAGCTAACTCGTCTTGGAGGTGAACAAACTGTTAGCTCCCTGTTAACGACTCTCAATAACCTGCTCCATCAGATGAATGCCTTGGTTTCAAGTCCAAAGGTTGAAAACACTTACGAGTAGCTGATGGAGATCATCTACGGGTGGCAGAAGCTCTTCGAGAAAACAACAGCAGATTTGGAGAAGGCGAACGCCACTATCAACGAATAATCTCCTTAAGGAACAGTCCGGTTGTTGGAGGAATCGGTGGCAGCTGTTAAGCAACATGGCGAGTATATGAAGGAGCTGATTGATGAATTGCACGGGGAGTAAACCAGCAAGAAGTTCGGTGCGGAATAAGTATACAGCGGCGTGCCTGGCTGTTGTGTTCATCTGATGTTGTTAAGCAGTGGGCTTGAGTTTCTTACTTTGTCTTGTGACATTTTGTTGTTAGTTACTTTGTTAAGAAGATGTATTTTGGTTTCCAGTATCTTTGTAATTAGGCGTTGTTACCTATGAACAACGGGACCTGAAGTCTCTGCACCGTTTCTGGACCAAGTATGACATGTACGTTCTTGGCTTTTCTGTGTTGCAGTGTTTTGGGTCACAGGCACGGGCTTGCAAAGTCATGGTGTGGTTTTATATAGAGTCACGTTCACCTGTTTTTGTGTTCAAAATGATTGTGTTGACTTGTTCAGAAAAAAGACGCACGGATTTGAAATGATTGCGTTGACTTGATCAGAAAAAGAGGCACCGTCGTGAATCCCATGGGCACATCGTTTGGTCTTTCGCAGAGTCACGTTCGTACGTTTATTATGGAAACAAAGGAGAATGAGCTTAGATGTTAACGCTAACTGTTTACTTTGTGAGGGACGGGATGGCCGATTCGAGAGTCGCGTATTTAAAAGCGTAAGTTCGTTGTTTTTAAAAGTGACGGTTCTGTACTGAGTTGTTCTTTGAGGCACGGAATGGCCTATTCGAGAGACGCTGGTGTGGTATATTCTTCGCGCGGTCATGGGTCCTATGAAGGCACGGCATGGTATCCTGTATTTGTGTTCGAAATGATTCCGTTGACTCGTTCAGAAGAAGAGGAACAGACATGAATGCCATGAGGGCATGGTTGGGTCTATTGGAGCGTCACGTTTCATACATTTATTGTGGAAACAAAGCGGAATGGGTTTAGATGTTAATGCCAAAAGTTTACTTTACGAGTGGTCGGTTCAACAGTCGAGGTGTTTAAAAGCGTAAGATCCTTGTTTTTAAAAGCCACGGCTCTGTGCTGAGTTGCGTGGGGCTTCTTTTATTAGCTGCACGGGCGTGAAGTGAATACAGCCACGGTTCTGTACCAGGTACCTACATGACTTGTGCACTAACAATGGCGTGGACGTTCGTGGCAGTGTTAAGGGTCACAGGCACGGGCGTGAAGCGCTAAAAGGCATGCTGTATAATATAGTCACACTCCCATGTGTTTGTGTTCCGAATGATTTCGTTGAATTGATTAGACGGAGAGGCACGTGCGTTCAGCCCAAAAAGGCACCGCCAGGTTGATTCCTTGCTTGTTAGGCGCACATACGCGTGGATGTAGAAGGCATGTTTTTTAAGCAAAGAACGCACATCATGATGCCACGTTTTTCAAGCAACACGGGGACCTGAAGTCCGTATAGGCACAGTTCTACACTAAGTAGCGTCATGACTTGTACTCATAAACGCATGGACTTTCGCGCCTCTCTGCAATATTTCGGGTCACAGGCACTGGCGTGCGGCCCACAACGCCATGGTGCTGTTTTATACAGAGTTACACTCGCCCGTGTTTCTGTTTCGAATGCTTCTGTCGACTTGTTCAGACGGAGAGGCACGGCCAGTCAGCTTCAACAGTGAGTCGAGAGGCATAGGCATGGTGTGTTATTATGTAGAGTCCCGCTCGTCTGTGTTTGTGTTAAGAATAATTCCGTCGACTCGATCAGATGGAGAGGCACGGGCGTTAAAATAGCACAAAGGCACAGTTTGGTTTGAAGTCATGGTGAACACCCACTGTTTACTCTGTGAGGCACGGAATGGCCTATTCGAGAGATGTTAGTGTGGTACATTCTTCGCACAGCCATGGGTCCCAGGAAGGCACGGCGTGGTATCCTGGAGAGTGACGTAAGTTTGTCTTGGTGTTCCAGATGGCGTGGTTTTATATAGAGTCACGTTCGCCTGTATTTGTGTTTGAAATGATTACGTTGACTCGTTCAAAAGAAGAGGCATGGACATGAATGCCATGAGGGCATGGTTGGGTCTGTCGGAGCGTCACGTTTCGTACGTTTATTATGGAAACAAAGAGGAATGGGTTTAAATATTAACGCTAAAAGTTTACTTTGCGAGTGGTCGGTTCAACAGTCGAGGTGTTTAAAAGCGTAAGCTCCTTGTTTTTAAAAGCCCAGGCTCTGTGCTGAGTTGCCTGGCGCTTACTTTATTAGAAGCACGGGCGTGAAGTGAATACAGCCACGGTTCTATACCAGGTAGCGACATGACTTGTGCACTGACGATGGAGTGGACGTTCGTGGCAGTGTTAAGGGTCACAGGCACGGGCGTGAAGCACTAAAAGGCATGCTGCCGTATAATATAGAGTCACACTCCCGTGTGTTTGTGTTCCGAATGATCCCATCGACTCAATCAGACGGAGAGGCACGGGCGTTCAGCCCACAAAGGCACCGTCGGGTTCGTTCCTTGCTTCATAGGCGCACAGACGCGTGGATGCAGAAGGCATGTTTTTCAAGCAAAGAACGCACATCATGATGCCACGTTTTTCAAGCAAAACACGGACCTGAAGTCCGTATAGCCACGGTTCTGTACTAAGTAGCATCATGACTTGTACTCATAAACGCGTGGACTTTCGTGCCTCTCTGCAATATTTCGGGTCACAGGCACTAGCGTGCGTCCCACAAAGGCATGGTGCTGTTTTATACAGAGTCACACTCGCCCATGTTTCTGTTTCGAATGCTTCTGTCGACTCATTCAAATGGAGAGGCATGGTCGGTCAGCTTCAATAGCGAGTGGAGAGGCATAGGCATGGTGTGGTATTATATAGAGTCATGCTCGTCTGTGTTTGTGTTCAAAATAATTCCGTAGACTCTATCAGATGGAGAGGCACGAGCGTTAATCGCACAAAGGCATAGTTTGGTTCGAAGTCATGGTGAACACCCACTGTTTACTCTGTGAGGCATGGAATGGCCTATTCAAGAGATGCTGGTATGGTATATTCTTCGCACGGTCATGTGTTCCAGGAAGGCACGACGTGGTATCCTGTAGAGTGATGTTAGTTTGTCTTGGTGTCCCAAACGATTATGTTGAATCGTTCGCACTGAAAGGCACAACGATGGAGCCAGCGGAGGCACGGTTATGCGTTACGCAGAGTCACATTCATGCGTTGATTGCAGAAACCCCACCGTTCGATGGGCGTCTCCTTGTATTCGGTGTGAACGCCGCGTGACGTCGCTCCGGAAAACCAAGGGTCCGACGGGCGTTTCCTCCGGTGACGCTGCTATGTAGGAGGTGGAGGTATTTAATAGAGTGAACACCACGCGTCGGCGCTGCAGAATCCAAAAGGACCGACGGCCGTCTCATCCATCGGCGAAGTGAACACCGCGTGACACCATTTCGGCTGCTCGCACGAGGTCAAGGAGCAGTTATTTAAGCCGAGCGGCGTCCGCCACCACTAGACATCATCCTGCTTCTCCCTCTTTCGCCGGCAATCCTAGGAAATCATCCATCTTCCTCTTTTCGTTTGTGACGGCCCCCGCCATGGTTCGACACCACATGATTTTTTATGCCTGTAGAGGTTGAACAATGTCAAGAAATTGTCGATGTCAGAATGGAGACAGTTTCGTTTCCATGTCAAACAATCATGTTTTGTTCTGAAGTATTAGTACTACCCAGTCCGAAAATAAATGTGTCAACTTTGTAGTAACTTCGTACCAGCAGTACAATTCACATTGTACTGGTTAGTACAAGGTTGAGGCAATCTTATATTATAATATTATAAAACGATAGAAAACGAACGATGGAGATTTAATATTATAGAGTTATGATAAACGAACAGCTGTGATTCGTTGACCTAAAAAAAAACTTGAGAAGGCAGTAGCGTACAGGCAAAAGGAGTCATAGCTAAAAAAAAGAGTCCATCGTCCATACGGCCTCCAATTAGATCCGCACTCAACCTGGCAAGGCAGCAGCGAACAGGCAAAAGGAGTCACATAGCCAGCTAAAAAAAAAGCAAGAGTCCATAGTCCATACGGCCACTAAGTAGATCGGCAAGGCCAGTGTATAGGCAAAAGGAGTCCCAACGCACGCACCTATTCCATACAGAGACAAAACAGGATACAGTTGAAATCCAATTAGTACTTTTTTTTAGGAAAAATCCGGTTAGTACTGAGGCGTGTGATTACATGGCACTACATACACAAGTAACGTTTTAGTGCATTTCTAAATCTCCACTTTACCAAAAATAAAAAACATCGCTTTCACTCCTTTCATAAGTTTCTTTGCACGCAAAAGGCAAGGCATGATGTACTAGCTCATACGTGCGTTGTGTGAATTGTAACAAGAAACTCGGCAGGACTACATAATTAGTCAAAGAAAGCTAGAATGTTGCTTACAAATATCATGGTTGACACATGTTAAAAAAATACTGTATCATGATTGATAGATCGAATGTGCCAATCAACAATTCAGAGTGTAACACGTGAAAATATGGGCTTTTTACTTGAGATTTTTTTCTTTTTCTTTTTGCATGGCATGACGTTCTTCCAAAACACCAAATACAAACTAAAGCAGACATACACACTCACGCCACTATTCACAAACTCACAAAACGCCTGAAATGGAAACCAAAAAGAAGGGGGAAAGTAAATAATGTTTTGGTTTTCTCACAAGAAACTATATAAATTTATAAAGAAGATAAAAACAGAAATAAATATAAAATATATCCATGTAAATAAAATTATAGAGCCTTGAACAGATTAAAATTTCCGATCTCTGTTTCCAAATTTTCAATGTTCGACATTTGTCCTCAAACAAACTTACTTAAGTTTGACCAAGTACGTAAAAGAATATACCGACATATACAACACATTTTTCATTACATTAATCATAAAATATTTTTCAAACTATACATTTGGATCTTTTATATATTAACAGTTTTCCTAATAAATTTGGTTAAACTTAAAAAAATCAAGTTACAAACAAAATCAAACTTCAAATATTTTGAAATGAAGGAGTAAGAGATATCATTACTTAAGGAGTGAAGGCTTTCCACATGCAACGGAGGGCATGCACAAGTGATGACGCCGCGACCATGGAAGCTGGCAGCGGGCAACCTCGCGCGCATGTGAATTCATCCAGTCAATATACATTTTCGCCCCACTTTATAAATAAAGCACAAACCAAAGTACATAGCCAAATGATACAAAGTGGTGATGGAATCTTACAAAGCAGATCCCAGTATAACCGGTCAACAATAACTCACACGACTGCGTTGCCAATAGATCACCAGGTAGTCATGTACTCGCCCTACAACACCTAACCTCCACCACAATGCCCTCAGGAGTGGGGACGCCCCTAAGTGTCGTTGTTGCCGAGTCTGAGACGAACAATGCCTGCCACGCGGATCCTTGACACAGAGATGTGCATCCATCCACGTCTCACTAGCAGCCTAGCTAGAGCGCCCTTAGCACCCGTAAACCCAGCATAGAACAAGTGGGAGACTCAACACGACATGACAACATGGCTAGCAGCCATAAGCACACATAAAATTCATGAGCTACTGGCGCGCAAAAGAAAAGAGAAAACCAAAAGGTGAAAAAGAAATGCTTCAATGGGTCGTGGCATGACTGAGCTAGCAATATGCTTAGCATGTGCTCTCAACTCCATGGAAGCAAATGCCAATTTCACACGTCACAAATCAATTGGCTCTCAAAGCAAGAATATACAAGGATTGGCAAATTTGAGCATCCACTTCGGAATCTATCAAGATTGCCACACGTTGCTCTCTTTTTTTGTTCTCATATTGCAAATCTTTTGCCAACAACTTAATATACATAATAAAACAAGAATGAACTATGTTTTCCAATAAATTTGTATGACAAGCTCAACATCTCATAGGTATGAAAAACACATAGGATATCTAGCCGCGCAAATGCGCGGATCACCCTGCTAGTTAATTTGTGATGGAAGGTGTATGTTTTATTACAAATTGCAGTTTCAAGTACCATATTTGGGTCGGAAGGCGTATGTTTTATTCTACTGTATTGTTTTATTATAGATTGAAGTTTCAAGTACAAAATAAACGTCTAAATGGGGCACATATTTGATTCTAGAGATTTCAGTGTGGTTAGATTTGAATATGGTTTCAACATGGTTAGATTCTAGAGAGGCACTCAATAACATGCACAAAAGAGCCACAGGTCTGCTTCTGAGAAGCACCATCTTGCATGGTTTTACTGCAAGATGGGATTCGACATTTATCCAGGACATTCTGGGTTTTATAAGTGTAGAAGGAATTGTTTTTCACTTATATGTTGTGTGGCAGAGGCACGGATATTACTTTTGTAGGAAGGAATGAACGTCGGAGGTACGTGACGTGATGACTGACAATATGTGTTTGTTACTATTTTTCCATAATGTTTTTCAGTTAACTGTGAGAGGCATGAATGTGCCGACGGAACAGGCACGGTCACGTATGAAATAGGTGCAAGGTGGTCCCTAATGTCTCCTGACGGTATCATCTATACGCTTCACTGTCTCAAAGCAAGATCGTTGTTCTTGTCGAGGCACAGAGGTTAAGGATGGAGCCTATGCCTCTGCTATAGTCACGTCCCATATTAAGAAGGAAGCAAACTTTCAAAGACCCGATACGTCGGAAGCTGGCCGCAAGGCATGCTCCTGCCTCTGCGTTTTCAGTAACGTCATGTTTAGTGCAAGTGGGGTGCATGTAATGCTCGGTTTTCTGATGTTTTTGTTGTCAACAACTTTCTTAACATGTTACGCACGAGAGAGGAACGATTTTAACCGACATAGAGGCACACACGTGATGAACTGGAGACACAGACGTGATTCTAAGGGAGGTACAGACGTGAAAGGATCGTGATGCAAACACGTGAAGGTGTGCCTCTGCTTTAAAGAACCTTTCATTGACACGTTTTCATTGCGGGGGGCATGGAATATGAGCTCCATGTGTTTTCAAGCAAACTACAAGGTTATTTGCAAGCAAACTACAAGGTTAACTGCGACACAAGCACACCTAAATTTATAACAAGCAAACGGCAGTCTTGAGAGAAAGCAAATCTAATGAGAAATCTAGAATGGCATGAGCAATCTTCTAGATACTTTTCTTGGCCGGGACCACCTCCTTCAGTAGTCGTAGTCGCCACAGGACCTAGCGCGCTTCCTGGTATGCTCCTTGTCGAGTTTTGCACGGCATAGCCCTTCCTGGATGATGGTGAGGCGGCTCCATACCTCGTAGGCAGCGTAAGCGTCCTTTGCCGGTACTCGGTGTGCCTGATGGATAGGGGCATGCACGCCCAGCGGCTGCGTTCTACGTTGGTGAGATCTACCTCGTGGACAATGATGCCTGAGACGTCCCCAAGGGAGTCTAGAGGCTTGGTAGCTGTAGGCACCCTCCATTCCTTCTGGATGTCGACGAAGTGGGCGATCTCCAGTTCGACGCGGCCGAGCATCTCTATGTCATCGTCGATGGAGAAGCCAGTAAACGTGTACCTGGGGTCGGCGAGGAAGTTGTCGAACTTGGTGCAGTTCTTGTCAGCGGCGCTCAATTGGAAGAGCAGCACCGGATGATCCTTGCCGATGGAGAGCTGGACGAGGGCGGGTTTCTGATCTTCGCCATGGTCGTTGGTGTACTTCACATCAACTCTAGCGATCTTGTGGCGCTCGAACTTGAGGTGTCGCTCGTACTGCTCGATGGTGGTCGCCGCCTTGTGCAAGTCGTTGGTGGGGATCACGTGTAACTTGGTGTTGTCGTGGGTCTGCACCTCCATGAATTCCCTGGTAAATCCCATGGCCTGGAGCAGTTCATCCTCGTACAACCTGGTATTTCAGGGGGAACAATGAGTGGGAGAGCAATGGTGAGTTCTGTTGTTTATGTGTGAGAAGGCCGCGGCGGAAGTGTACATTTAAGGGCGGGACAGCCGCAAAGGAGTGCACGTTCTCACATTCGATGCAGTTGTGCACATCGTGGGTTCTAGATTGTGGTTTCATCTCCCTGTCCGTGCGGTGGGGGAGATGATTGTTGTCTTGCGTAGTTTGCTGTCAAATGTTAACTTTTACAATTTATCTTGTGAGGCATGCAGGGGCAATACGTAGAGGCACGCATCTCTGACCAAGAGAAGCATGCTTGAAGTGGATGGTTTAACTCTCATACACACGGGCGTGGTACATTCACTGGGAGTGGCAATTGTTTTGAGTGATACATTCGCTGGGAGGAGTAGTGCTGTGTTTTTTCAGAGGCACTGTTGTGTGTCCGTGTTGCAACTGGTCCTACGAGATGGACAGAAAGAACGAGAAGCAACAAGAGGTGTGGACATGCAGCTGCGAGAAGCACTTATACAACGAGAGGCGCAACTAGAGGCACATATACGATGCTACTTGAGGCATGGAGATGAAGCTACATGATTGCATGGACGTCAATTCGTGCTATGGTGCTACGTGAGGCACGGGCATGAACAAATAGCCATGCACTCAACTACATGCGGCGACTACCGTGATTGCATAGATGTGTTTCTAAGAAGCACCGGCCTCCATGGTTTTACCGCGAGGTGGTATTCGACATTTATCCAGGGCATTCCGGGTTTTACAAGTGTAGGAAGAATCGTTTTTCACTTATATGTTCTGTGTACGTGACGTGAGGATTGACAATAGGCGTCTGTTACTGTTTTCTGGATTTTTTTTCAATTAAATGTGAGAGGCATGAATGTGTCGACGGAACAGGCACGGTCATGTCTGAAATAGTTGCAAGGTTGTCCCTAAGGTGTCCTATAAGCTTCATAGTTACAAGCACGATCGTCGTTCTTGTCGAGGCACGGAGGTGTAGGATGGAGCCTATGGCTCTGCGATAGTCACGTCAATATTAAGAAGGAAGCAAATCTTCATAGACCCGATACGTCGGAAGCTGGCTGTAAGGCACGCTTCTGCCTCTGTGTCTTCGGTGACGTCATGTTTTGTGCCAGCGGGGTGGACGTAATGCTCGGTTTTCTGATGTTTTTATTGTTAGCAACTTTCTTAACATGTTACGCACGAGAAAGGTACGATTTTACCCGACGAACTGGAGGCACGGACGTGATTCTAAGGGAGGTACGGACGCGAAGGATCATGATGCAAGCACGTGAAGGTGTGCCTCTGTTTTCAAGAAGCTTTCTAATACGTCTCCGTCAGATCTATAATTTTTGATTGTTCCATGCCAATATTCTACAACTTTCTTATACTTTTGGCAACTTTTATACTATTTTTTGGGACTAACATATTGATCCAGTGCCCAGTGCCAGTTCATGTCTATTGCATGTTTTATGTTTCACAAAAACCCCATATCAAACAGAGTCCAAACGGGATAAAAACGGACGGATAATTATTTTGGAATATTTATGATTTTTGGGAAGTAAAATCAACACGAGATGGTGCCCGAGGTGGCCATGAGACAGGGGCCCATGCCCACTCTAGGTGGGCGCGCCCCCACCCTCCTGGGCCCCTCATAAGGCGGTTGATGCCCTTCTTTGGCCGCAAGAAAGCTAATTTTTGGAAAAAGATCTGGGCGAAGGTTTCAATCCAATCGGAGTTATGGATCTCCGGATATAAAAGAAACGGTGCCAGGGCACAGTTCCAGAGGAAGAAACAGAGAGATAGATCCAATCTCGGAGGGGCTCTCACCCCTCCAACACCATGGGAGCCAAGGCCAGAGGGGATACCCTTCTCCCATCTAGGGAGAAGGTCAAGGAAGAAGAAGAAGAAGGGGGGCTCTCTCCCCCTTGCTTCTGGTGGCGCCGGAACGCCGCCGGGGGCTATCATCATCACTGCGATCTTCACCAACAACTTCAACGCCTTCATCACCAACTCTTACCCCCTCTATGCAGCGGTGTAACCTCTCTCTTACCCTCTGTAATCTCTACTTAAACATGGTGCTCAACGCTATATATTATTTCCCAATGATGTATGGCTATCTTATGATGTTTGAGTAGATCCGTTTTGTCCTATGGGTTAATTGATGATCGTGATTGGTTTGAGTTGCATGTTTTATTATTAGTGTTGTCCTATGGTGCTCTCCGTGTTGCGCAAGCGTGAGGAATCCCCGCTATAGGGTTTGCAATATGTTTATGATTTGCTTATGGTGGGTGGTGTGAGGTAACAGAAGCACAGACCCGAGTAAGTAGGTTGTTTGCGTATGGGATAAAGGGGACTTGATACTTTAATGCTATGGTTGGATTTTACCGTAATGAATCTTTAGTAGTTGCGGATGCTTGCTAGAGTTCCAATCATAACTGCATATGATCCAAGAAGAGAAAGTATGTTAGCTTATGCCTCTCCCTCAAATAGAATTGTAATAGTGATTTCCGGTCTAGTTATCGATTGCCTAGGGACAAATAACTTTCTCGTAACAAAAAGCTCTCCACTAATACTTACTTTATTGCATCTTTATCTAAACAGCCCCTAGTTTATATTTACGTGTTCTTTATTATCTTGCAAACCTATCAAACAACACCTACAAAGTACTTCTAGTTTCATACTTGTTCTAGGTAAAGGGAACGTCAATCGTGCTTAGAGTCGTATCAGTGGCCGATGGGACTTGAGAGAGTATTTGTTCTATCTTTAGATCCTCATTTGGTTCGACACTCTTACTTATCGAAATAGGCTACAACTATCCCATATACTTGCAGGTCATCACTTTCATTGACACGTTTCCATTGCGGGGGCCATGGCCTATGAGTTCCATGTGTCTTCGAAGGCACTCGGCCTCATTAACGGGCGTGAAGCCAAGTTACGCACGGTCCCCATGGGAGTGGAAGCACAGAAGTGCCTCCGTGGGTGTTTTAAGTAGTTGGTTTTATTGACGGACAACCATGTCTCTGTAGTGTTCTTCTCTGAGGGTCACGGATGTAAGCAATGTTTTCCAAGGAGAATAAACACCTAACTACCTCTGTATTCAAAATGTTTTTCTAAAGTGTTCCATAAGAACGATTTTTAATACAGTGTGTGCAATGGTTTGTTAGAACATTGTGCACTACTTTTAGGAGCATTCTGTAATTATTGTCCCTGCATTTTAACGCTGGATCCACAAAGGTACTAGTGCATTGCATGCTCGTCATTTTTGTGGACTGCCATGTGTACCTGCTCTGTGCGTTACGCTGATCGTATACTATCTGTACTGTGTTTATATTTTTCAGTTTCATGCCAATATATTCTACTAATAGAAAACTCCAACATTGCACTGGAAATAAACTTGTTCAAAAGATATGTAAACTGGAAGCAAACTACAAGGTTAGCTGCGACACAAGCAAAGCTAAATTTAGAACAAGCAAACGGCAGTCTTGAGAGAAAGCAAATGTAATGAGAAATCTAGAATGGCATGAGCAATCTTCTAGATACTTTTATTGGCCGGGACCACCTGCTTAAGTATTCGTAGTCGCCCCAGGACCTTGCGCGCTTCCTGGACACTCCTTCTCGAGTTTTGCCCGACGGAGCCCTTCCTGGATGGTGGTGAGGCGGCTCCATATCTCGTATGCAGCGTAAGCATCTTTTGCCGCATACTCGATGTGCCTCATGGACAGGCGCATGCATGCCCAGTGCTTGTGTTCTGCGTTGGTGAGCTTCTTCTTCATGTTGTTGTAGTAGTCGTGGACAAGGATGCATGTGACATCGCCAAGGGAGTCCAGAGGCTTGGTAGCTGTCGGCACCCTCCATTCCTTCTGGATGTCGACAAAGTGGGCGATCTCCAGTCCGATGCGACTGAGCATGTCTATGTCGCTGTCAATGGAGAAGCCGGCAAACGTGTATCTGGGGTCGGCGAGGAAGTGGTCGAACCTGGTGCAGTTCTTGTCGGCGGCGCTTAGTTGGAACAGCAGCACCGGATGATCCTTGCCGACGGAGAGCTGTACGAGGGCTGGTTTTTGATCTTTGCCAATGTCGGTGGTGTACTCCACATCAACTCCGACGATCTTGTGGCGCTCGAATTCGAGGTGTCGCTCGTACTGCTCGATGGTGGTGGCCGCCTTGTGCAAGTCGTTGGTGTGGATCACGTGCAACTTGCTGTTGTCATGGGCCTGCACCTCCATGAATTCCCTGGTGAATCCCATGGCCTGGAGCAGTTCATCCTCCTACAACCTGGTATTTCGTGGGGAACAATGATTGTGAGCGGAATGGCGATTTCTGTTGTTTGTGGGAGAGAAATCCGCAGCGGAGGTGTAAATTTAAGGGCGGGGAAGCGGCAAAGGAGTGCACGATCTCACTGTCGATGCGGTTGTGCACATTGTGGCTTCTGGATTGTGGTTTCGTCTCCCTGTCGATTCGTTTGTGCACATCTTGGGTTTTTGATCGTGGGTTTTCTTAAAAATAAAATAAAACAAATTCAGCAGTTATGTTTTTAACAGCCGTTACATCCCCAGCAACTCAGGGAGAAGATCGTTGTCTCTAGTAGTTTGCTATCAAATGTCAATTTTTACAATTTTTCTCATCAGGCATGCAGGGGCAGTATGTAGAAGCACGCGTCTCTAACCAAGAGAAGCATGCTTGAAGTGGCTATGCAGAGACACACGGGCGTTATACATTCACTGGGAGTGGCAATTGTTTTTAGTGATACATTCGGTGGGAGGAGCAGTGCTGTGTTTTTCCAGAGGCACTGTTGTTGTGTCCATGTTGCAACTGACGCTACGAGATGGACAGAAAGAACGAGAAGCAACGAGAGGCGTGGAGATGCAGCTGCGAGAAGGACTTATACAACGAGAGGCACAACAAGAGTGACTGATACGATGCTACGTGAGGCACAAACATGAAGCTACGTGATTGCACGGACATCAATTTGTGTTGTCGTGCTACGTGAAGCACGGGCACAAACATATAGCCGTGCACAGAGCTACATGCGCACAAAGCCACAGATGTGTTTCTGAGAAGCACCGGTCTACATGCACTCATCTATTTCAGGCATTCCGGGTTTTACTTCTGTGACGAAAGAATGAACGTCGAATGTACGTGACGTGAGGATTCATAATAGGCGTCCATTACTGTTTTTCCAGGATGTTTTTCAATTAACTGTGAGAGGCATGAATATGCCGAAGGAATAGACACGGTCATGCCTGAAATAGTTGGAAGGTCATCCCTAAGGTGTCCTGAATGTATCACATATACTCTTGACTATTACAAGCACGGCTGTTATTCTTGTCGAGGCACGGTCTTGAGAAGCATGAATGTGCCGGCGCAACAGGCACGGTCATGTTTGAAATAGTTGCAAGGACGAGATGGGCAGAAACAACGAGAATCAACAAGGGGCGTGGGCACGCAGCTGCGAGACGCACTTATACAGCGAGAAGCACATCTAGAGGCATAGGTGCGATGCTACGTGAGGCACGGACATGAAGCAATGTGGTTGCACGGACGTCAATCTCTGCCCGTTTTCTGTCAAATGTTTTAAGTGACACTTTGTAAAGGCATGGATGTTTAAGGTGACAGAGCCATAGGGGAAGGCACTGGTTTTTTTAGGAGAAGTGTTGTACGGTAGACAGAGGTGTATGTTTGAGCTCATCGCAACAAACTAATTGGCATCACGTTATTCCGCAGAGGACGAAAATTATGTATACTACTGATGTGGGGAGCTAGCAACCTCACTAAACTATGCAGAAACATACTTCACCACAGGCATTCATCCTCCATTATTAGTCAGCAAATCCTTTTATTATTATCATAGATAAATAAAGAAAACCCACGTAAGTGTTTCACCTTCTTTGACCGGGAATTTTCACCACCGTCCTCTTGGACATAATTATATGCTCAGTTACATACCATGACATAACAAAATAACAAAACTGGTGTGTACAGCCTGTTCAAAAACCAGACATACATTACTGAACTGTGTTATAGGGTGTATAGCCACCCAAAACGCTCTATCAAGAAAGGTCGTTGATTATCATCTGTAGTAGCTTCATGTTTCCCAAAGTTGGCCACCGCTTTTCAATTGTGATGAGGACAATTGAAGCAACCCTTAGCTGAGCTTCTCGGGCAAAATCTGAAGAACCGGTCACCTCCATTCTGCCGTCGGTTCATATGGAGTACATTGTGCTCATGTCTATTGCATCATACATCTCTGTTAGGCTGATTCCACCGTTTTGAGGTCGATATCCTAGGTTCATCGTTAGAAGCCTCACAACGGCAGACGGGATTCTCTGCAGATTGTACCGATATCACTAGATAAAATCAATGTACAAGGACATAAAACATTGAAAATAGCAAACAAAACCATGGCAATGGATCAAAACAAATATTCAATGACTAACGAGATGACCATTTATGACACTGGTGATGTTTGGACGCTGAACAAAGGGTATTGTGGAGAAGTCATCAAACTCAAACACATAGTATATCATCTGTCCAAATTGTCTGTATGAGAGGTTTACGCCTTGACCAAACACTGTTTTCCCAATGTACTCCCTCTCTGAATCATTTAGAAAATCAAGGGCTGCATGGAAAAAAATAACTCATTTTCAAACGGATTTGTTTAAACAAATGAACTCGCTATTAAAGTTTAAAAGGAATGGTTAAATTCAATGCATGTGATCAAGTTGGGATGATAATCAACAGAATTGCATAAATGTTTTGAAAATAACTTCGACTGTAAGTATGACATTCATTTCGTGGACGGAGGTAGGAGCACCAAAGTATGCTGATAAACGTAGTTGATAAAACAGGATGGAAGTTGTTGCACTTAACTAGTGATGGTTTGGGAAGGGGCATGTGACCTCCTCGAGAATCACTGACTCTCAGATCTATCTCAATTGACAGACTCCCAGTATCCAGGTTTATGATGATTATATCTCGATAATGAAGATTGTAGTCACTAATTAACATCTCCCAGCCAGGTCCATGAATTTTTGGCCGGTTAGGTTCATCGGTGATGCAGATCTCATATGACAGATCCTCGTTGGTGATCAGTATTGGATTCCTTTGTTTTCCTTCTTCTTGAAATGCCTCCTCTTTCCACTGATAGATTGAAGAAGTGCCTTGCTGCCTGCAATAGCATGGCACATACTGCGCAAGAAAAAAAATCTTCAAACCGACAAGAAGGAATCCTTGAATACCGACATGTATAACCAAGACAGATAACTCTTATCATAAATGTACCAATTGTTTTCAATAGGTTGCTATTTGATAAAACAAGGTACATCGAAAATTGGAAACATATCGTTAAATGCTTAAATGTAGGCATTCCATTCCAACAATATGGTAGAAACTTTTATTTACTCCATCAGAAATATCCAGTAGTTGGTAGTAACTGATGGGCAGCATGGGGTGCCAAACATTTCTCCTTACTAGGCATGTCTTGAAGCATCGAGGAAGATGCACCGTTATCGCGCTGTGAAGAATGCCTGACTCCAGCCTAGGGCTACCGAAGGTGGCACATATATGTACAACACATGGTTCCCTCTGTAATACGTTGCAAAACAACGTTTACATGAAATTCTAAACACAAGGAAAATTATATTATCTTGAAAAACTATTCGGCTAAACCGGTATTTTACATAAATAGTCGTTCACAAACAATTTCCTAAAAAGACATGTGCACAACTTTTGATTAGAAGGTGAACAATAGATATGGGATATGTAATAACATAGGAAATATGAATTTAATTAAATCAGTATTTTATTTTCCAAAAATGGTTTCTTAATTCATCACAATTCAGTATTGACTATTTTTAGAGCAGTTCACAATCTTGGCTGACAATGTCAATCAGTGAAAGGATTTATGCTGCTTGTTTTTAAAAGCAGCTTTAGCAAATGTATATTTCAAGACAAGACAAGCAAAAAGGAGAAACAATAGTCTATCATCAGGCAGCTCAAAGGAGTGTTTAGAACATTAAAATTATATGTAAATTTTCCAGAGCTGCACCCAGCAACAACGTCATCCGCAACCATACGCCACCGTCGGCGACGCCAACCACCGGAACATGTGTGGCTAGGTGGTATTTGAAGTGGGTGATCCATCAACGTTAACCTTGCCTCTAGCTTACAGGATGCCAAACGCTATCCTCAAGCACAGACGCCGACTCCCAGTCAACAGCACCTCAAACACCGACCTCCAGCACTATGTGGCCGGTTAAGCAATAGGGCTCAACGTCTGGCCACTCCCTTGGACTTCCGGCCACTGCCGTTGTTTGCAAGACCTAACGGGCTTCAATTTAATCTGCCAACCTCCCTCGGCGAAGTACATCGCTCACCTAGGACTTGGACGCCGCAGGTCACTGCAGCTCGTAGCCTTCCCAAGCACAAATGCCGACTCCCAATCAACCCCACACCTAAGAGGCACGGGTCATGTACAGGTTCGGCTTCGTACTGCACGGATTTGGTTTAGATCACAACGAATTTCCAGGCAATTCCTAGCATAATAGTGTAGATGCGTCGCTTTCAAGCACGAAGAGACGAAACCAAAATAGAGGAAAATGGATCATAGCAAAAAATTCACTTAGAAATTAAGAGAAAATGGACTAACCCTAGATCTAGAGGGAGAATCGAGAGAGAAGAGACAATGAACTCTACAGCAGGTGAGTGGGAGGGGGAGGGGGGTCTGGGTTGGCACAAAACAGAATAGACAGTTATAATACGCGCTTGCTCACCGACATGGGGCTACTGTACAGCGGCAAAGACAAGACTATTGGCTTATTAGGAGCATAGAGGCACGGACTGACAGCCCCATCACGCACAGACTTACATGCACATAAGGCACGGCTTTGTTTCTGTTTTCCAAATTTTCTCAGTGACGCATTCACTGAGATAGGTTGTGACAGGGACGTGAATAACACGACCATGCTTCTGTTTTCCAAAGTATTTTTCCTAGCACGGTCTCTCGGAGGGACAGGGACGTGAATGAGACGCATGTAAGGGCCTTTGTATTCTAAATGTTCTCAGTGATGTGTTCATTGACAGACCCACGGTCTTTAAGAAGTTGGTGCACGGTTGTACATGTGCACGACGGATGAACGTCTTTTGTGTTCTCCTAGTTTTTTTCGTATGACACGGCCACTCTGATGGATAGGGGAGTGAAGCCATGGTGCACACGGTTATTCAAGGACAAAATGCACTGAAGTGCCTCTGTTTTCGTAACATTTTAAGTTGCTTGTTCACAGCTAGCTAGGCACGGGTGTACGTTTAAATGATGCAAGACCGTGCTACTGTTTTCCGAATTGTTCATTTCTGACACGGTCTCTCGGAGGGACACGGTGACTGCAATTAAAAGGGACACGTAATCTTTCGCTTTGACAAATTTTTCGGATGCATGAGTTTTGTTCAATATGATAATGAGAATGGAAACCCAGCATCTAAAAAGTGATTGGAGGTTCCTTGCTGACCTTAAGTCACTATCACAGCATTCCAAATGTTTTTAGTGATGTGTTCACACAGACGTATGATTTTCACAACCTCTTGATGCACGTTCATTTCCTGTGGGGAGCACAGACGTCCTTCGGAGAGGCGCGATTGCAGCAGTTGCAGGTTTGCAGTGGACGCATGTTGCTTTTAAAAGACAGAATTTCATGACACGCAACTGAGATAAACAAGAGGATACTAGTTTGATTTTTGAGCATCTATGTGAGCTGATTTCTTTTATCATTGGGTCCAGAAACATATGATTGATATTGAAAACAGAAAGCATGTACATAGTTGATATCATAAATGTTCATATTCCTAATTTTAAAATATGAGCTTACGGCCTAAAAAAAGCTTATAGATAGTACATTGCAAAACGAGCGACAATTGCTTGACCATGTTTACATAATGCACTCATTCAATATAGCAAGTACATCTCTCCAGACCTATTTTCAGCATCCATAGTTGAATGGATCTAGCAAATCCAGATATTCAACACCTGTGTTTTTTAAATCCATGTGCATATGCTTGCAAGTTTTTGCACAATTAGAAGCCCTTTTGTCCATTTGCAGTACCTCTTCTTGCCATTTGTAAAATTCACGAGTGAAATCTCTGCGTAGGCCAAACTTAAGCCTGATGGTCAGTAGCATTCTAGCATTGAGAATAAAGAATGTAACAAATTCAGTGTTTGCATTTGTGACTTCATAGTCTTCCAGCGTCAATGTCCTCAAACAAATGTCGTGATTATTGAGAAACACCTGCTACTTTTGGTGCCATTCATTTGTTATACCTCGTTGATCCCATCCTCCCCCTAAACACACATGAAGAGCAAACTGAGTAGTTAGTGCCAGTATATTATGTATATTGTGCGTGGGCTTTCAACGTGTGTGAAATCATCACCTTGATAAACAAGTTTTTCAAGCATTGAAAGCATCGCAGCAAGTCAACAATCTCATCCAGATTAAAGCATGTATGTGAGATAAACAAGGTCTTGACAGAATCCAGCACTGCATGTAGGCTACTTATGCAGAGAACCTTCATTAAGCACATAACGTGATATTATTAGCTCGTGGATGTGAATCTCAAGTGCTTTTGAATAATGCAAGTCAAAGTAACGTGCAGAGGCAGTACCTAAATAACTGTAGACCCAATGACGATATTTGTTCCGTTGGGTAATTCATAAATTTTTTCCAGTGTGTCCAACACAGGCGTGCACAAAACTGTTATTTGTAGTTGTGCATGTACAGAATCATGTATCAGTCTCCGGAGGGAAGGGGCATCCTCAATGATCAGTTTTCCTCCGTTGAAAGAATGCCAATGCTTACAAGCCTAGCTGAGTTTATTCGTAGACAACAGAATTTCTAGTTGCAAACAAGCAGTAGGCATTGCAGGGCAGGGCAATCGTGGTGGATGAACTTCCACAAGGAGACATCCGATATATAAACCTCCACCAGCGAAAGTCTCCTCAGCAGTGGGAGGCAAAGCATTTGTACTAGATTGTCTTCTAGTTTGCACATGGCGAAGGTGACGGTGTGGAGAGACGAGTGAAATCTCAAGATGGATGCCGGTGGCGACGGCATGGAAGAAGAGATTCTGCGTGCTTGCCTGGGCCCTGGGTAGAAGAAATTTGGGAATAAATGATAGAACTCTAAAACCTGGAGTTGGTCCAGATTCCTGAGACAGGAACAACTCATCGACGCCACAAGGTTGGCACTGGAGGTAGCTTGTTGGGATGCAGAGGTGGTGAATCGGGCCCTCATGATCGGAGAGGATAGATACAGGAAGATTGAAGCCATCAGCGACAGATTCTCCGCGGCAGTTGCAACTAAGATGTTGACATTGATTTCCGACGTATGTTTCCTGGACGATTTGCTTGCCCGGGAGAATGCGGATGATTTGGCAACAGAATTTTTCTAGAGATCTTGTTGAACAAGTATCAAGGATCACACGGAAGTCGAGATCGAGTGGTGCAGTGCGCCATATGCGGCACCACCGAGATGCGAGCACTTGTGTGCGCATGCCTTCCTTTATGGGCAGATGAGAGATGATCTCGCCGAGGATGGCATCCGGGAGACCGCTGATGCAGCCGGACCAGACTTAACATGGTTCTCGGATCCAGTGGGCAGGCCACAGCCGCTCCTCTTAATGAGCTTAAAGGGCACGGGTTCAGCCGCGAACCTCGTCTTCTTGTTGCTAGAGGCACGCTTCTTCGTCTCCATTGCCGAGCCCGTGATGTCTCTGCTGCAGCTGTCTTTGCGGTGGATCTAGGAAGAGGGTTAGGATTTTACGATTCACAAAGACGACAATATATATATGTACCTAATCTAGAAGATTTCGACAGACGTGGTGGAATAGTCACGGCTTCGACAGACGTGCGTCTTGACGAGGCACAGCTATTAACCGTCTGGATACACAAAAGATTGGTGGGAGAGGCATGGGTCGGCATACTGAGTTAAGGACGCACAGTTGTGCGGTCTGTAGAGGCCCGGTGGTGTGGAGCCATGACACGGTGGCAAGTGTCATGTGAGGCACGTGCGTGAAGGCACTGGAGGCACCTAATTGCAGTTTGTGCTGGCACCAACCCTCTTGAAGCCTCTACACACATAGGTATCAACTCCCTGGATGCACAAAAGTGTGGTGGCAGAGGCATGGCTGCAAACTCTCAGTTTCAAAGACACGGTTGTGAAGTCTCTGGATCCACGTGTCATGTGTCTCCAGGGGATCGTAAAAGCCACGGCTCGTGGCACGGGAGGCACAAGGGTGCAGACTCCAGGGGCACCGAAGTTTAGGCACGTACAGGCACGTGCGATTGTCAACCATGTGGATGCACAAAATTATGGTGGCAGAGGCATGGATCCGAATACTCATCTATGGAGGCGGGTGTGTATTCTCTGCAACCACAAGGGTCACGGCAAGTGTCATGTGAGGCACGTGTATTGAAACACCGGAGGCGCAGAAATGAAGCATCTTAGGAACGAGTGTCAACCTAATGGATGTACAAAAGTGTGGTGGCAGAGGCATGGGTGAGAATGCTCTGCTGAAGAGGCACCGTTGGGAGCTCTCTGGACCCATGGGCGTCTGGCTCCACGGGCACCTAACAGTCATGGATTATGTCACGTGACGCACATGGATGCAGGCGCCGGATGCACTGTTGTGAACTTTCTAGACAAAGTCTGACCCTAAGATGAAGAACGGTCGTCATGTCATGTGACGCACGGTTTTATTGGCCTACAAATTACGAACTTGCTTCGGTATTGGAAAGGTTCCCACTCACGAGTTCATTGTCAGTGGGAACATGGTACTATACTAACAAAGAGTCAGTGCCGTGACGGTAAAATACTCAGAATCTTTCCGCTGAAACATTCAATGTGCCTGAAGGCACGGACGTCCCGTAGCACGGAGCACAAGTTTACAACCAGTACATCCACCGGCTAACAGGTCATGTAAATACATTAGGAACATCTTGTTCGCTCTAAGAACAATTATATTTATTGTATAGACTTCAATTATATGCTAGAGGCATGGGTATCAAATGTCCGGATACACAGAACTTTGGTGGGAGAGGCATGTGTTCGAACACTCAGTTGGAGATGCACGGTTGTGCGGTATGTAGAGACACATGGGTGTGGCGCCACGACACGGGGCAAGTGTCATGTGAGGCACGTGCGTGCAGGAGGTGGAGGCACCTAATTGCAGTCTATGCAAGCACCGACCTCGTTGAAGCCTCCACAGAGCCAGCTATCAACTCCCTGGATGCACAAAAGTGTGGTGGCAGAGGCATGGCTGCAAACACTCAGTTGAAAAGACACGTTAGTGAAGTCTCTGGATCCACGACAGTGTGTCTCTAGGGGAACGTAAAAGCCACGGCTTGTAGCACGTGAGGCACAAGGGTGCAGGCTCCAGAGGCACCAAAGTCTAGCATCTATAGGGACGTACGATTGTCAACCCTCTGAATGCACAAAATTACTATGGCAAAGGCATGGATCCGAATACTCAGCTATGGAGACGCAGGTGTCTATTATCTGCAACCACAAGGGTCACGGCAAGTGTCATGTGAGGCACGTGTAGTGAATCACCAGAGGCACGGAAATGTAGCCCCTTGGGCATGAATGTCCACCCAATGGATGCACAAAAGTGTGGTGGCAGAGGCATGGGTGAGAATGCTCTACTGGAGAGACACCATTGTGAGCTCTCTGGACCCGCGGGTGTGTGGTTCAACGGGCACCTAACAGTCATGACTTATGTCACGTGAGGCACGTAGATGCAGGAGCCGGAGGCACTGTTGGGGAGCCACTACACGCGAGGGCGTGGCATTTCTCCAGGACTAGCTCAGCATAAACCCTCTCTGGGTGCAAAAAAGTGCGGGTAGAAGGCGCCGAAGTAAGGCCTCTACATGCACGTGTACCAACCTTCTTGATACTCAGTTAGAAAAGCATGATTATGAAACATTCAATGTGCCTGAAGGCACAGACGTTAGCACAGTTACAATACTTTCATTTGCATAGTTTCAACTCTTTCTGATCAAGGATTGTTATGGCAAGCTTACAGATGGTACAAAATATTACAAGGGTTGTCTGTTCATGTTTAGACAAAACGCATGTTCAAAAGGGCACAACAACATGTAACCCAGCAGGCTTGAACAACTTACTCCAGATCTGTGTTCAGCAGTCATAGCTGAACGGGTCTGTCAAATCCAGGTATTCAACACGCGTGAGTTTTAAATAAAAGAACCAGTGCTTGCACGCTCCTGATAATATTACGCGAGCATGTTCAGAAGCCTTTTTGTGCCAGAGAAGATCCTTTTGATGCTTTTCGTAAACTTCTTCCATGAAGTGTTGGTGGAAGCAATAGTTAAGCCTCATGGTCTCAAGCTTCCTTGCACTCGGAACAAAGAATCTCACAAATTCAATGTTTACCAAGCAGGGTTCATAGTCATCCAGCATTACTATCTTCAAACGAAAGTAATCTCGTTTTACAAACGGTCGGTGCTTACGACGCCATGCATTTGTTTCGCCGTAACAGAGTCCTCCCTAGATGTACATGAAGAATGAAAATACTTAAGCTCTAAAAACAGAGATTCCACCGAAAGAACACAAGAATGATTAATTCTATTACCTCCGTCCTGGTAAAGTATTTATTGGATTTTTTGTAGATACGGGTGTATGTAATACTAAAACATGTCTAGCCATGGGTGTATCACGAATGTAAGACAAGCTTTTTAAGACATACAGTAGAATTAGTATATTATGCATGTTATGGGCTTTCAATGTGTGCGAGAATCATCACCTCGATAAACAAGTTCTCAATGCTTCGAAAGCATTGCATCAGGGAAACATCCACGTCCACCTCAAAACACATCTTTATGAGCAAAGTCTTGACCGTTCGAAGCACTGTTGACAGGCTGACTGTCGGCAAACCCTGCATGGTGCACGCACAACAATTTTAAAAATTGAACAAAAGGTTCTACTACTTGAAACTTGTTTACTCGGACAAATGCAGCTGAAAACTAGGTACCTGGATAACTGTAGGGTTACGCGTGACCTTGGATTCAGAGAAAAAATCATGGAATTTGCCCACAGTCTCCAGTTTAGGTGCAGACATGATAGTTATCTGCAAGTTGCTACTGAGAATATCGTTAAGCAATCGCTGAAGTGACGGGGCGTCCTCTATAACAAGTTTGCCATGTCCACAGCAAATTCCAATGCTTACAAGGTTACGTGAGTTTATTCTTATGCAACGGCTTTCCGTATTCCAAGTAAGCAGTAGGCACCGGAGTGTGCGGCAACTAGAGTGGATCATGCTTCCAAGCGAGATGTCTGATATACCAATGTCCACAAGTGAAAGTCTCTTGAGCAGTGGTAGTTTAAGAGCCTGAACGTAACTGTCTGGTATTTGGCAAAGAGCAAAGGTGGCGGTGTGTAGGGCGGATGCAAACCGAGAGAAGGACGCCGGTACAAAAGGTGCATATGATGGGTGTGTGAGTGGTCGTACGACACACTCTCTCACGAAATCTGGGAACATGTAATAGAACTCGAGCACCTAGAGATTGTTCACTTTGGACGATTCCAGCCAGGCGTCGACGGCTAAGGGTCTGGACTGAGGTAGCACGCCGGTATGCAAAGACGGTGAAGTGCGCCCCCATGGGCGGAGAGGATGGCTTCCGGAAGGGTTGTATCATCAGTGCCAGATTTGCTAGGACACCGAGTTCCGAAGTGCCTTTCGCGGGCGAGCTCCCAGGCAGGAGGCACTATGGAGATTTTCTCGATATGAACTGTTTCTAGAGGCTTCAAAAGACGAGTGGCAGGGATCTCACGGCAGTCTAGATTTAGAGGAGTGGTGGCCCACAGAGGACGCCACCGACGAGCGAGGATTCGAGTGCGGAGTCTGGAATGACAGTTTGGAGGACGGAGGTGTTGCAACAACACCGTTTATAAAAAATAGTATTTTTTAACTTGTGTCGTTGCGAGAACAGTGACAATCGAACAGTGGCAACAAGTCGGACTCCATGCCTCCACTCAATTCACGCACATGCCTCTCCGAGCAACGTGTCACTACAAACATAGTGAACACGGACACACGACCGTAGCTCTTCTTTTTGACATGGGATGCACGACCGCAAGTCTTCTTCCTAATATGGGATCGTGCCTCTGCTTGCTCGACCGATGTACCTATCTAAGTACACAACTCAGCTGAAATAATGACAACTGGGAGGCACGACAGTCACCTCTTATATTATATGACCGTGCCTTCACTAACTTCATGGTTGTGCCTCTCTTACTCCATGAGTCAGCTAAGTTAATCGAAGCACAGAGGCATGATCATGAGTCTTCTTAACACACAACAACACCCACAACAACAACAACAACAACAACAACAACAACAACAACAACAACAACAACAACAACAACAACAACAACAACAACAACAACCAGAACAACAACCACGTTTAGGATTGCATCTGAATAAGAATTTGAACTGATAAGTTCTATTAGGTATGTACTATGAGGATTTCAACTGCACTCATAATTTGTAATAACACACATACCATACTTAACTTAATACCATAGTAGTTAAAATTTATATGGTGTAATGCCATCCCTCCATCACCGTACACATCTCGCGTCATGCCGTTTTTTTGTAAAGACCGGTGATCACAAGTGAGAGTGAGTCCTGCCCGTGCACAGTGTGCCACTGGATACTGATGAGCACAACACAGTCAACTGTCAGCCTGGCTGCATCTGCAAAAGCAGAAATCCCGGTGATCGCCATCCTTCCATCTTTGTGTATAAAGTAGGTGCAAGGCAAATCAAGGCTGCTGAAAATTTCAACAAGCATGATGCTGCCTCTGAGAGGCAAATATCCAAGCTTCATCCTAAGATCATTGGTAACACTAGCTGGGATTTTCTATACAACAACAAATTATTCTGGCATTAGATTAGGAGGACACACATGTTGACGGTGGATTAGAGAAAGTAAAAATGACTTACCAAACGGTATGTGTGAACGTTGGTGAAACATAGACAATGCACAAAGGTAATGGCTGGGATGTGTTTAGCATTTAGGACTAGTTTAATCACGCACGCCATGTTGATATAGGACAGTTTTATGCCCCGGGTGTAGACTGTCTCATCTATGTAACTCCTTTCCAATAAACCAAGGTCTTCAAGGGCTAAATAAATACAACCATGTATTTAGCCACTATGTGTGAAGCAATGAATAGAGCGGTTAAAACTAAAATAAACGAATAATGGGTTTTAAAAGGGAAATTACAATTTTAAACTACATTGTGAGTACAAAGAAAGATTTAATACGTTATATCACAAAGATTGAGCGCATAAATATCAACGGCATGCCACAGTAAAATTATAATAGATAAATGTTAAACCAGAACAAATATTGATAAGCGATCAGAACATACCAACGGAAGGTTTGGGAAATGCTTTGTGACCTCCTCAAGATTCAGTCAACATCAAGTCAATTGGAAAGAAGAAATCTTCTGCTTGCAAATACAATTTTATAATATCACCATAAAACAGATCATAGTCACGTATCAACTTTTCCCATCCAGGTCCATGAAACTTAGACCTGTGGTCGCCATCTGTAAACTTAATCTTATAAGACAATTCTTCAGTACTACCAAACACAAGGTCAAAATCTTCGTGTTCAAAACCATCTTCGAAAGCTTCATCTTTCCATATAGAGATCAAAGAAAGGACCTGGTTCCGGTAGTAGCATGGAACCTACTGCATAAAAGTAAAATTAAGACAAAGGTATATAAATGTTTTATTGATTTTTCAGAAAAAATGCATGAAAGTGTTTTTTTTCACTTGAAATTTCTTGGCTTTCACGCACGGACACAGGCACCATCTATGACATTTAATTAAACCTATACAAAATAATTGAGCTTATAATTACATCAAGGACTATAAAATAAAAACAAGCATGCACAATATAGTTCGTTCCGAAGGAATGCGTGTGGTTGCTGACTGCGAAATAAAGATAACTGCAACAAATACAGTGACGAAGGTTTTCTACTGGCCACGTGATTGCTAGTAAAACTTACCAGGCATGACTTATAACAACGAGGCAAAGAAACAATCAAGAAAGATTGGGCAACATCAGATTCAACACCGGGACAGTTGAGGTTCCTGCAAACACCACATGCCATGTTTGTCTACGAGATGTAACAATATATAAGACTCGGGTTCATTAATTATTAAAGAAAATTTTATTTCAACACTCCGCTAATGGTACAAAGAATTAAAGGACAGTAAATCACTGATAAACTCTTGTTTCAACGAGTAAGATAGAGCAGAGTGAATGCTGATATGGTGATATCCCTTGGTGTTAGTGTGTCTGTAAAAAATGAAAAAACACGCACATACCTCCTCAAATCTACAAGCTTGCAGGGAACTAGCTGGAAAAAAAATCAACCGTTGTCCTCCAAGATTATTCCCCTATAGAACCTCTTAAAAGGGGTAAGATATTAACACAAAAACTAAAATTAAAAGGGTAACATACAACAAGAATCCAACTAACAAAACACAGTGCGCAACACGTAAGTATTAAGCAGAAGGGAAAAAATTACTGTATTTCAGAGCAAGTGGGCAAATCGTAGATCCATCTGTGTGGACTGTAGAGTGAGGAAGACGAAGCAAGAAAGACGAAAGGAACCAAACAAGAAGGGGAGCGGAAGAGCAAGTGACTCGGGAGAAAAGACGCACAAAACGATGTATTTTTGGAGTAATTATGGAGAGGGAAGTAATTTTGTGTACTCACTCGCCAAAGCTGAAACTACTGACAATAGTAAATGGCTCCTTGCCATCCCAGC
>NC_041389.1:647639055-647643909 GCF_002162155.2 Triticum dicoccoides
AATTCGACATCGCCTACAGCACCGCATCTTCTCACATCCTCCAGGCCATGTCGACACAAAAGTTCGGACAAGAGGGGAGGAAGGAAGGCTTGAACTTCCTTTAGCTGGATTTTGATTTCTATGTAGGTGATTTCCTTCTACATGCGGAGCGTAGAACTGGGGTTTGTTTTACCAAGAAAAGATCTAAGCTCTAAACATTCATGTGTCCTTGTAGCAGAACCCTGATACCATCGAAGACCGTGATTTCTGTGGCGAAGAGCTCGACCGTCCTCTCTACTGCGTTCTCCATGATACCAAGCCTCTCATGTGTGTGGCCTTTGAAGGAAGTGACACGAGAAGGAGGTTCTACGGCTGTGCTGTGAAAGTTAGTCACTTTCAAAAATCCGAGCTACTTTGTTGTTGCATGAAACTGTTTGGATATAGGACATGTAGTCTACCAAATAAGACTGATTTATTCTTGTGTTTTCCAGTTGATTGTAGGAAACATTGTGTAGTCCTTTTAATTTACATAAAAGGTAAAGGTCACTACTTATTTTACATCACTGAACACAAAAGAAGTGATCTAGACACTCTAATGTTTGTTTACAAATGGGACTTCTGTTTAATGGTCAGTATATTCTTCCAAAAAAATCTCTAAATAAGTTGACTGCAGAGGCAGCTCCAGATTAATTCAAGCTTGCTTAAAAGAGATTATGTACTATTATGAAATAACTCCGCGGACAGGGTGGGCGAAGTACCATAATTAGTGATGTGGGTACCTAACCATTGGCATGCCACATTGCACAAACACGGTACATAGTTAGTTGAATGAGGTTATAAACCAAGTATATGTCAACTTAATTATATCCCAGAGCTTATGCAACAGTGTATTAATAGTCTCTGTTCATTTTGTTCCATTTTGTTCGCAGAGAGGCATGAATTGTGGAGTCGTCGAATGGGTTGACCACCCATGCCCTATCATTATGCAGAGGTGCATACTCAAGCTCTGGGCGATGTTGCATGAGAGCAATGATGATAGGCAAGCAAAGAATGAAGAGATAAGCAGGCATAAGATGGATATTGAACAAGTGAACCTTAAGCTCGAGAATCTTGCTGCAACTGCGGAAAGAACTAATGTTACTACCATGAAGATTGACAGGCAGAAGAAGTAGATGGGTATCATTGATAAAGACGTCAAGCGCATTCAGAGGTCTCTCACAAGTGCCATTTAGAATCTTAAGGACGAGAGGGGTGAGATTAAGCTGGACAGGGATTTTCTGAAGCAGGAGGTGCATAAGCTGAAGGAAAATAGAAAGAAGATGCAAAGCATCATCTGTGATCTTTTGGGGCAAGGGTTTGCAAACACTGATGACCTCCTGATGATCAAGGCAATCCTCGAAGAATGATCATTAACGGTTGTCTTCTTTTGAAACGTTGCAAGGGATACTCGTCTAGTATAAGTTTATGCTTGGACATGGTTACTTGACTAAAGGCATGTTTACTTGGCTAAAGGCATGTATCTCATTTTTTGCAATCTTTCAAAGGGTGTGTGACGGTACGGAGGCCCAGAGAGGCATGCTTGCGTTTTACGCGGGGTCACGTTCGTGCATTTATAGCGGAAACCTGCGGTAGCCGCCTCATCTTTGATTCAGTGTTTCTGGTCACAGGCACGGGCATGAAGCGCTCAAAGTCATGGTCGGTGGTATTACATAGAGTCACGCTAACCTTTGTCTTACACACAACCACGGGCGTTTACTCTGTGAGGCACGGATTGGCCTATATGTGAGACGTTGTTTCTAAAAGCTTATTTCCTTGTATTTAAAAGCACGAACGTGTAGTCCATAGTATGTTATTTGAAAAAAAGGCATCGACGTTCGTGGCTCTCTGTGTTTCCGTGTCAAGGGTCACAAGCATGGGCATACAGCCCTCAAAGGTTTTCTAATTACATAGTCACGCACAGAGGTTTTCTAATTGTATTCCGAATGAGTCAGTGGAGAGGCACGGAAGTCCAGCCCACGGAGGCATGGTTTGTTCTCACCCGGAGTCACGATTGTGCGATTATTACGGAAACCTAATAGAATCGGGCGACTGTCCGTGTTACAATTATTTTTGTCCGCAGTGAAGACCTAGTCGTCTTTCCAGATCCACGCCACAAATAGCGGCGCTCTCGCAGGCGGTGCAAACCCAGCAATGGAGACGGAGATGGAGGTCCACTCCGGTGCCCCGAGCACCAAGAGGGCGAGGCTAGGGCCACCAACGACGCCGTCCTCCGGTGGTTTGGAGGTAACGGCTGGAAGCGGCGGCTGGTCGCACATTGATTTCGAGGATCAAGAAGGGGAGTTTGCTCCGGACCACATCAGCAACCTCCCGGACACCGTACTCGGTGAGGTCATCTCCCGTCTCTCCACTAAGGAGGGCATCCGCAGTCAAATCCTCGCACGTCGGTGGCACCCTCTGTGGCGCGCCGCTCCTCTGAATCTGGACTGCCGTGAGATCCCTGTCCCACGTCTTTTTAACCCTCTAGATCAAGTACATTTTGAGGTTATCACCACGAACTCCGCCACACTGAAGGAACTCATCTGCATAACATACACTGGAATTTTTTTTGGAGAAGAACATGTCGATGAAGATGATTCGTACCTTCCAGAGGCCATCCTCTTCGGCCGTGAGAGCGTAGTTCACCGCCTCTGCATTCCGGCGAGCTACCTCCACTACACACACTCCACAGTCAACGCCTGGCTTCGATCCCCAGGACTAAGCAATCTCCATGTGCTCGAGTTTTACTGCCTGTTTCCACCATGTTTGAGGCAACATGACATAGTGTCGTTCTCATGCCATTCGCTCATGCCATCACCACCAGCATTCAACCCTCGGATTTCCTCCTCACTCCAAACCATCGCCTTTGCTCTTTGCAAGTTACCAGACAATTATGTAAGGGCGCTTAAACTACCTCTGCTCAGAAGACTCTCGCTAGTGGATGTTGATGTATCAGACGTCTCATTTAAAAGCATCATCAACTCTAGTTCTCCTACACTCGAGTCTCGGCTCCTTGTTTGGACAGTCAGGCACCATTGTATCAGAATAAACTCACCTAACCTTATAAGCATTAGCGTTTGTGGTTACTATGCGAAAGTTGTAATAGAGGATGCCTCCTCACTTCAACGGTTCCTTTGTGATGATCATAGCAAGAACTTGCGGATAGTTATCACCTCTGCACCTAAACTGCAGGTCATGGGCAAATTTTCTTATATTTCCTATGAAACGAGCATTGCAAATGATCGTATAATTATTCAGGTACCGACTTTCGACAATACTTTCACCTCCATTCGTTCGTACAAACAAGTTCCATGTAATCCAACCTTTATTCTAATAATATTATGTTTTTTTCTACATGAACTGTTTGCCGAAAGTCAGCACATCCACAGTGGTTCATTCTATCAAGACGTTATCTATCAGCATGGATTATGACGTGCACGCAGTCTTTGCCTTGGTGCAATGCTTCCAAAGCTTGGAGAACTTGTATATCAAGGTGATGCTTCTCACACAAATTGTAAACACATACCATGCATGGTGCAGAACTCCATTCATAAAAAACGTCATTTACTTTTGTATGTAATGGAGAAAGTTGTATATGGTCATGGAGCAGTATTAGGCACATATGTGTGTAGACAAAACTAAAAAAATCTTTTATCACAACGGAGGTTATAGAATTATTCCTTCACTTGCTCTGCCAACAGAATCACTCTTTATGGAGCCTAACCATTTCAAATCTTCATGTTTATTTAGGCACATCTGTGTGTAGTCAAAACTAAAAAAAGCTTTTATCACAACGGAGGTTATAGAATTATTCCTCCACTTGCTTTGCCAACAGAAGCACTCTTTATGGAGCCTAACCATTTCAAATCTTCATGTTTATTTAGGGAAGAGCCTCTAATGAAGAAAGTCTTACGAACGACTATTCTTGTAAGCACCATCACGATGCTCGTTTCAAGTCACTGATGCTGGAAAGCTATGTACAATGCGAGGAAAGCATTCGATTTGCGACATTCTTTATTCTCAACGCAGCACAGCTGGAGACTATCAGGATCAAGTTTCTTCTTCAAGAAGACTTCACGGAACAATTCTACAAACAACAACAAGGGGTGCTTCAGTGGGACAAAAAGGCTTTTAAACATCCTTGCCTTAGGTTGTCACCAAGTTGCAAGCACGGGAACTTGGATCTAAGGCACGCATGCATTGAGCACCTGGATATAAATGAACCATTCACTTGTAAGTGCTGAAAACAGTGCTGGAGTGAGTTCCTGCCGCCATTTTCCGGTTTGGGTTTTACATAGGTGTGGTGAAACAATGCCCATACCTTTTTGCTCAATCTGTAAACCTTGCCAATAGTGAACGTGGTATTTTGGTCTCTGGCTAAACGGTCTTTTGCTCAAGCTGTACATTTCCTTAGCTAAACTGGCTTGAAGTCTCTGCAGGAACGGCTATGTACGTTTGTGACTTTCTATGCTTTAGTGATCCACAAAAGGCATAGTCGGGTATTATATAGAGTCATGTTCGCTTGTGTCTGTTTTCTGAATGATTCCGTCAACTCTATTAGACGAAGAGGCACGAACGAGAAGCCCATGGAGGCATACTTTAGTATTAGGCAGAGTCACGTTCATGCGTTTATTGCGCAAGCCGTACATTTCATTAGCTAAACGGACTTCAAGTCTCTGCAGCCACGGCTATGTACGTTTGTGACTTTCTGTGTTTCTGTGATAAGGGTCACACGAACGGGTGCCAAATCCGCAAAGGCATCGTCTGGTATTATATAGAGTCATGTTCGCTTGTGTCTGTTTTCCGAATATTCCGTCGACTCGTTTAGACGGAGAGGCA
>NC_041389.1:647645519-647696971 GCF_002162155.2 Triticum dicoccoides
CGGAGGCATACTTTGGTATTAGGCAGAGTCACGTTCATGCGGTTATTGCGCAAGCCATACATTTCATTAGCTAAATGGACTTCAAGTCTCTGCAGCCACGGCTATGAACGTTTGTGACTTTCTGTGTTTCCTTGATAAGGGTCACACGAACGGGCGCCAAATCCGCAAAGGCATGTGTGGTATTATATAGAGTTATGTTCATTTGTGTCTGTTTTCCGAATGATCCCGTCGACTCGTTTGGATGGAGAGGCTCGGGCGAGAAGCCCATGGAGGCATACTATGGTATTAGGCCGAGTCACGTTCATGCGTTTATTGCGAGGCAATGAGTGGCAGATTCGAGAGACGCCGTTTTTGAAGCATTCAAAAGGCATGGTCGATGTTTAGCCCACAGAGCTGAACCTTTGTCTTACGAACAGCCACGGGCATTTACTCTGTGAGGCACAAAATAGCCTATGTGAGATACGCTGTATTTAAAATATTATTTCCTTGTATTTAAAAGCACGGACATGAACTACCTACGGACATTGTTCCGTGTTGAGTTGCGTCATGCTTCTTTCTTGATGTTACGTATATTATTCGATATAAAAGGCATGGACGTTCGTGGCTGTCTGTGTTTCATTGTTTCATAGTGAAGCACAGGCACAATAATTTGCGAAGCTAGCGACGGCACGCTTTTAAACAAAGCACAAGCACAGTGGTTCCACGACAAGCACATCTCGATTTGCAGAAACAACACTATCGTGGTTCTACAGGTCGCTATGTTCTAGGCTGTGCAGCCTGTTTCCACCCAAACATTCACCACAGGGTCACAGACGTACACATAGGAAGTGTCGTGCACTGATAACAGAGGCACAGTCTTACAGGTACAAGAGGCACCAGGAGGCATGTTGATTAACATCATCAGAAATGAAACAGATTATACATGTGCACGCATATAGAGAGATGCATGAAATTACAAGACACAAACTAAGTTGGTAATAGTAAACGATTGATGGTATTAATTAATAATGGAACTTAATGGTAGGCATACAATATTAGACTCAAACTCATAGTAGAACACACACAGTAAATAGAAATCCTGATCATGACAGATCGACTGGGTCACTGAAAACTCAAAAGTAGTAGTAGCTAGCATAAATATATAGAACTTGCCTACAAGCATGTGGGATGTGGCTTGCAGCAAATGAACGGAGAGCCAAGGCAAGGACCTAATCAAGGTGCCCGGGCTTGTGCCCTTGATGGTGCAGAGGTTGGACGGGAAGTGGCGGCAGCGTCGGCGAGGTGGATGTGCTCCTGAACGAGCTTCGCCAAAGTCTACCTGTGGTCGAAGTAGGCCACCATGGTCTCCGTGTGGACGGTGCTGCAGCTGTCCTCGTAAACAATCTGTCCATAGATCTGGCTGAACTTGTCCATGTCATCATGCATGATGAGGCGCTGCGCAGCGAGAGAGACCTTGAAGTGGTCCTCCGGCGGCGTGCCGACCGGGAGCTGCAAGGCCATCAGCGCACGAAAGAGATTGTTCCCAAGGAGGCCGGCGAGCCAGGTCACGAAAGCCGAGGCGGATGCTCGACACTTACGGAGGCGACGCATGGAATGGACGCGAGCAGTCAGGTCCTTCACCTTGCTGTTGGCGAAGCTGAACTTGTGGATGAAGTCTTCCAGTGCACCCTTGAGCCAGGCGGCGAAGCTGGCGTCAAAGAAGGAACGCGACATGGCAGACATGAGCAGCCCCTGGAGGCGCTGCAGTGCAATGGGCTGCGGATTGCTCTCCCTGACCACCTCGATAAGACGTAAGGTGGTTGCCTGAATCGCCTCCATGGCCGATCTCTCACCGTCTCGCTCTTGCTCTGATGGCCATGTAGTTGGATCAGAGTAGAATAAGATGGAGGGTGAGCCGTGGTGAGAGAGTTGCATGCTTTATATAGGAGGGTGTCGCTAGCTGCTAATTTGCGAAGCTAGCAACGGCATGCTTTTAAACAAAGCACAAGCACAGAGATTCCACGACAAGCACGTCTCGATTTGCAGAAACAACACTGTCATGGTTCTATAGGATGCACAGTATGTTTCCACCCAAACGTTCACTGCAAAGTCATGGACATACACAAAGTAAGTGTCGTGCAGTGATAACAGACGCACAGTCTTACAGGCACAAGAGGCATGATCGCCTCTATATTGTAAAATATTTCAGCTAACGAGTTATTTGGAGAGGCACGTCCATCACATCACATGTGACTGCGTGTTCGAGATGATTTTATTCGCTCGCTCTATTCACAAACGGAAATCCAAACTTACAGATGGTGCACAAAAACATGAAAGCTTGATAGTTTTTTGAGCTTCTGAGTTGCTTCCCGGCTGAAGAGCACAAAAACAAGTTCCTGGCAACCTTACAGACAATACATAAAGTACAAGCTGGAAATCTAAATTGTAAAGCACACAACAACACCTATCTGTGACAGCCGGATAACCGTTTTCAACATTCACAAGTCAATGGATCCAGCAAATCCATTATTGGAAACTGGTTTGTCCAGATGTGTACTTTTAAGTCCAAGTTCATATGCCTACAATACCCTGACAATATAAGACGAGCACGTCTAGAAGCCTTGTTGCCCCATTGAAGCACCTCTTCTTGATGTTTATAAAATATTTCAGTGATGTTGTCTGGGGGAGGGGGCAGAATCTTAAGCCTCATAGTCTCTAACTCCTTTGCATTCAGAATAACAACGTTGCAAATTCAATGTTTTTCTTGCAGTGTACATATTTTTCTAGCATTACAGTCTTCAGACGAATGTCATGTTGTTTGAGAAGCACCCGGTGCTTGTGGCGCCACTTGTTTGTTACACCTTCCTCACGGCAGACTCCTCCCTGGAAATGCATGAAGAGTGAGAATACTTGAGGACTACAAGGGGAAAGAGAGGCCTCCAATATCATACACTATGCATTGTTTGTGCTTTCAATTAGCCTGGAAATCATTTTACCTCGATAAACAAGTTCTCCAGGCTAGGAAAGCATATCATAAAGGCAACAACCTTGTTTAGATTGAATGACATGTGGATAAGCAGGGTCTTCACAGATTGAACCGAGCCTTCACCAAGCACATATCATAAAACTAGATGGATAAAATTTTGCATGGCATGAAACTTGGGCAGTGGAACGAATACAACTAAAGAGTATAGTGCAAAAGGTGAGTACCTCGATAACTGTAGAGCCAAGAACAATCTTGGATTCAGGACATCCTTCATAAAAATTGCCCAGACACTCGAGTTTAGGTGCAGAGAAGACAGTTATCTGCAACTATCGTTTAAGTGAGGGCGCATCCTCAACAACGAGTTCACCATTCTCACAAAGGATACAGATGAGTTCAACTTTCGCTAAGTTTATTCTAATGCAGTGGTCCAGGTTATTGCAAACAAGCAGGAGCCACGCGAGGGCAGGGCAACCATGGTTGATTATGCTTTGCAGTGAGACATCTGATATATCAACCTCCAAAAACGAAAGCCTCTTAAGAAGTGGAAGTTTGAACGATTGTGCATACTTATCAGGTATTTGGAAAAGAGCAAATGTGACGGTGTGCAGCGAGGAGGAAACAGCAGCGTGGAAGTCGGTGGCGAGGCAGCGGACGAAGAGAATTCGTGTGGTAGTTTGATGGTTTTTCCCACGAAACGTGGGAACATGTTGTAGAACTCGAGAACCTGCAGATTCTTCAGTCTTGGGGATCGAAGTCAGGCGTCAACTATAGAGGGTCTGCAGTGGAGGTAGCACGCGGGAATGTAGAGGCGCTGAACTGCGCCCCCATGGCCGGTGAGGATGGCTTCCGGAAGGCACGAACCATCAATGTTAGGCTGAAAATTGCACCGAGTTCCAAAATATCTAATGCGAATGACATCCTTGCTGGGGAGCATCGAGGCTACGTCAATATGAACTGTTTCTAGAGGCTTAAAAAGATGACCGATAGGGATCTCACTGCAGTCAAGATTCAGAGGAGCGGCGCGCCACAGAAGGCGCCACCGACGTGTGAGGATTTGAGTGCGGTTGCCCTCCTTAGTGGACAGAAGGGAAATGATCTCACCGAGGACACCATCCGGGAGGTCACTGATGCTATCCGAGTAAGACTCGTGCTTCTCCGAACCACTAAGCGGGCCCGTGCCGCTTCCGGCCAGTACCACCATGTCGCCAGAGGACGAAGTCGCTAGTGGCGCGAACCTCGCCTTCTTGTTGCTCGGGGCACCTGGCCGGATCTCCATCTCCATCTCCGTTCCTGGATTCACACCGCCTGCGAGCACCACTATATGTAGCATGGATCTGGAAAAACTGCTAGGTCTTCACTGCGGGCAGGTCCCGCGTGTGAGGAAGGGAGGGAAGGGGACGTCGACCAATTGGACGAGAACTATAAATTATATTTTTCCTTCACTGTTGTGGTAGAAAACAAAGCACGGTCTTTTTCCTTCACTATTGCGGAAAAAATATACACGGGCACGTGTGGAAAGCCCAAACAGGCATGATGTGGTATTATATAGAGTCAAGTTCGCTTGGGTTTGTGTTCCGAATGATTTTGCCGACTCGTTCAGATGGAGAGGCACGAACGTGAACCCGTGGAGTCATGGTGCGGTATTACATAGAGTCACGTTCGTGCGTTTACTGCAGAAACATAACAGAATTGGATTCAGATGTGAACCCTAACTGTTTATTTTGTGAGGCAATGAATTTCCGATCCAAGGGACACTATCCTTAAAAGCACAGGCAAGAACTCTCTGCAACTACGGTTCTGTACCAAAGAGCCACTGCCAAATGCATGGAAGTCAAGCAACGAGGGCCACACTTTTAGTAGTAGAAAATACACTTTATCAGCTGGCGTTGCTCCTTTGCTACGCGCACAGTAGGGTGGCCATGGAAGGCATGTTATTCAAGCAGAGAATGAACATCACGATGCCACGACAAGGTCAAAAGCATGGTTGTGAGTCTACAGTGTCATAGATAGAATCCTCGAGACGGATTTGGGTGTGGCCTATTGAGTAGAAACTCAGTTGTGCGGTCACCAGAGGCACTACGTAACGCCCGGCAAAACAGGTTTGGTTGACCATTGCGGTGGTTGTCTATGCTTTCAGCTCTTTTCATCTCTCCTGTGTTGCAGGAGAGATGAAGTTGGATGGTTGTATTCTTACACCATCCAACTTCATAAAGAAACCGGTGCAAAAATTTACAAGCAAATCTATCGCCCTTATAATATTTTCTCAGCTGAGTAATAAAAATACCTAAACAAGAAAAATCTGTTCTACTTAAATTTGTTTTGTTTCTACAACTGCACCAAATAAACTTACAAGCCGTTTTTTATAACCACACTACAAGGAGCAGAAATAGTGTAGCGGCTCAAATGCAGCTCCATCAGTGCAAGGCTCAACTACAGCTCCTCAGTGTGTATGGCAGGTACATACGAGAAGCACCGCTCTACCTACAACACAGGCACGTTTGTGCATGCATTTTGTGCATGACAGGTACATAAGACAGGAACTATCGTACATACAACACAGCACGGTTACACATACAGCATGCATCTCTCCACTAAAAATTAAATCTACTTTATCTCTCTTCACCTTGGTTCCACAACATTCTATGGTCCTTCGGCCCGTACAAAGCCGCAAAACCACACATTTCCTTCATGGCTGCACGCAACACAAAAACAGACAAGCCTACACATGGTGCAAAGACTACAACGGTTGTCTGATAAAGTTTACATAAAGCAACAAAAAATAACTCCATACACCTGGACAACTAACATAAGGCCTGATTTCAGCATCCACACTTGAACAGAACCGTCAAATCCAGGTATTCAACACTCCTCTTCCTTAAAAGCGGACGCGCGTGGCTGCAACTTGATGATAATCTGAGACAAGAACATTTAGAAGCCCTTCTATGCCACTCCAGAACCCTTTGTTGCTTTTTGTAAAATACTCCCGTGAACTCTGTGGGAGGGGAGGTAAACTTAATAGTGATGGTCTCCAGATCCTTTGCATTAAGAACAAAGAACGTCGCAAATTCAGTGTAACTCCTAGAGCGGACATAATCTTCCAGCGATACCGTCTTCAGACAAAGGTCGTGATGTTTGAGAAACTGTCGGTGCTTAAGACGCCATTTGTTTTTTTCACCATCACAAAAAAATACCCCTGAAATATAAATGATAGGTTGAAGATACTTAGCGTCTGTAAAAAGAGATACAGACCATCAAAAAACCAAATGAAACAATTAGTTCTACCACCTCCGTAACAAGAAGTCAGACATAGACTTGTATATATACAGATGTATCCAACAATAAATCATGTGTAGATAAGGGTGCATCAATTCCAGTCAAAATTAAGACAAGCATTTTGAAATGGAATGAGTACTACAGTATGCACATTTCTGAAGATCATCACGTGGACAAACAAGTTCTCCAGTTTTGGACAGCATTGCAGCATTCCAACGACCATATCCACCTTATAATACATGTAGATAAGCAAGGTCTTGACAGATTGACACATTGTTGTTAAACTAACTGCCTTCAAACCCTTGATGAAAGTTAACAGAAGATGGATCACAAATCTAATAGAATAAAGGTTGGATGAAATAAAACATGTTTCCTCACAAACAAAGTGAAGCTGGAACTATCGTGAAAACTCAATACCTCAAGACACGTGAGATGACATGGATATAGTTCATGCGCAGAGACACCGCTTACCTCCAAGTCCTGACTCTGCATGAAGAATAGAACATAGACCATCAAATTAATAAAACAAACAGCGGAACAAGTGCAGCTCTGTTCTAGTATGAAGGAAAGTTAGTACCTCAAGACACGTCGATAGATACACGAACAAGAATTCACCCAACGTCTCCAGTTTAGGTGCAGAGACAATCGTTATCGAACAGTCGTCGACCAGACAATCAACAATCAACCGTCGAAGCGAAGCGGCATCCTAAATAATGAGTTCTCCGTGTGGACAACAAATGCCAATGCTTACAAGGTTAGATGAGTTTATTGTGATGCGATGACCTCCTCTATTGCAAACAAGCATGAGAGACTCAAGTGCAGGGAAACTAGAGTGGATTATGCTTTGCAGTGAGGCGTCTGATATATCAAACTCCACAAGCGAGAGCCTTTTCACTAGTGGTAGCTTAAGCGTCCCTACGTAATTGTCTGGTATTTGTCAAAGAGCAAAGCCAAGGGTGTGGAGAGAGGAGGGCAACCGAAACACGGACTCCGGTGCCGAGGGAGTAGTTGAAGTGCATAGATCCAGAAGTGTTACCTCTTGCATCAGAAATAATGGGAAAAGGTAGTAGAACTCAAGAACCTGGATATTGTTCAGCTTCCAGGATCGGAGCCAGGCATCAACGGTGGAGGGCCTGCATTGTAGGTAGCATGCCGGGATAGAGAGGCGGCTAACCGAGCCAGCATGGCTGGACAGAATGGATTCTGGAAGACTGACAACATTACAGACATGATTTCGACAAAGCCGCGTTCCGAAATAGCATTTGCGAACTTGCTCCTTCGTGAAGGGGGACAGCTGAGATATGGTCTCGATATGAACTGATTCTCCATTGTTAAAAAGACGAGAGACAGAGATCTCGCGGCAATCAAGATTCAGAGAAGCAATGGACCACAAAGGACGCCAGCGACGTGCGAGGATTCGAGTACGGACGCCCTCCTTGATGGGAAGACGAGAGATGATCTCACCTAGGACATCCCTCTTCTTCCTCCTTGGATCAAGACGGAGCACGGTCACCGCCATCCCATCTGACCACTAGCACACCACCAGAATGTGGCGTCGCCGTTGGCGCCACTCTCGACCTCTTGATGCTACAAGCAGCGCTTTCCATCTCCACCTCCGTCAATGGGGTGGCGCCGCTCACGACCAGTGCTTAGTGAGGTGGATTTGGAGAAATGGATTACATCCTGTCAAACCACGAAACGACTTAAATACTCATGGCGGGGGGCGGAGGGGTCCACATTAATTACCTCTTTTTTACCCAAGGATCCGGGTTAATTACTACTCATAACAAGTAAATGATAGGTGGCTTCTTGAAAATTAAATAGAGCCACGGCTTTCAAGGTACGAGATGCATGGTTGTACTCGCAGACCAAGCACGACATTCAATAGAAGAATATGTTCGAATCTGTTGCGAGATGCATGGTTATACAGTCATCTTGCCTCTGCGAGCGGGAAATTTTTCCACGGGCACGTTGACAATTAAGTCACTAAAAGATTCAAGGCCGTGTCTCTGCCTTGCAGATGATTCAGCTAAAATGCTCACGGAGAAAACCAACGAAGTGAAGTGATGGCAGAGGCACGGCTTGTCACGTACCAGACACACGGTCCTACCTTCGGCATTGTAACACGTTGTTCTACAGGCCACACAAGCACGACCGTGATTCCACGTGCTTCAGTACCATGTAAAGACATGATTCTCTCACAGGAAACGCCGTGACCTACTGCCAGGCACTATATCCATTTGTGAAATAGAAACACAAACACAATAGTGACCAGTTGTGTTTGAAATCTTTGCATCACAGAAACACGACGTGAAGCTACATGAGGCACGGTTGAACACGCATCGCAAGCACGGTTATGTGCTCTATATTTCAATTTCTTACAGACAAGCATTGACTACAGAAGAACGGCCGTCAAAACAAGCGATTCTGTAATTGCTTCAATTATATTCGAAAACAAATGGTCATTAAGTCCTGCAGAGTGACGGGCGACTGTTTGCGTTACAATTGTTTACGTTGGAAGATTTTAACTCAAATGCACAGAGGCAACTTTCTGTGTTTAGTAGCGTTTTGGTCCTTTACGCATGAAGGCGACTTTCTGTGTGTCAGTGTTTTAGATCACAGGCACGGTTGTCAAGCCCACACACGCATTGACCTCCTATTATCTAGAGTCACGTTCGTGTTTCCTTGTGTTACAAATGATTCCGTTAACTCTATCACCAGCAGAGCCACAGTCTGGAGGCTCAGGGAGGCATGCTTACGCTTTACACGGAGTCACGTTCATGCGTTTATTGCGGAAACCCAACCGATCAATGGGCGTCTCCTTGTATTCGGGTGTGAACGCCATGTTGCGCCGCTCCGGAAACCCAAGGGTCCGACGGGCATCTCCTCCGGTGCTGCCGCTCTGTCTTGACGCCCGAGGCTAGGCCTCGGCTATTTAAGCCGGACGGAATCTCGAAACCCTAGCCACACCCTCTTCCCACATCCGCCCGCCGCCAGGCCATCTGAGGGAGTCCTGGATTAGGGGGTGTCCGGATGACCGGACTATAACCATTGGCCGGACTCCTGGACTATGAAGATACAAGATTGAAGACTTCGTCCCGTGTCCGGATGGGACTTTCCTTGGCGTGGAAGGCAAGCTTGGCGATACGGATATGTAGATCTCCTCCCATTGTAACCGACTCTGTGTAACCCTAGCCCTCACCGGTGTCTATATAAACCGAAGGGTTTTAGTCCGTAGGACAAACAAGAATCATACCATAGGATAGCTTCTAGGTTTTAGCCTCTCTGATCTCGTGGTAGATCTACTCTTGTACTACCCATATCATCAATATTAATCAAGCAGGAGTAGGGTTTTACCTCCATCGAGAGGGCCCGAAACTGGGTAAAAACATTGTGTCCCTTGTCTCCTGTTACCATCCGCCTAGACGCATAGTTCGGGACCACCTACCCGAGATCCGCCGGTTTTGACACCGACATTGGTGCTTTCATTGAGAGTTCCTCTGTGTTGTCACCCTTAGGCCCGATGGCTCCTCTGATCATCAACAATGATGCGGTCCAGGGTGAGACTTTTCTCCCCGGACAGATCTTCGTATTCGGTGGCTTTGCACTGCGGGCCAATTCGCTTGGCCATCTGGAGTAGATCGTAAGCTACGCCCCTGGCCATCAAGTTAGATTTGGAAGTTTGAACTGCACGGCTGACATCCGCGGAGACTTGATCTTCGACGGGTTCGACCCATAGCCGAGCGTGCCACACTGTCATGAGGGGCATGATCTAGCTCTGCCACCGAACAGTGGCCAGGAGGCCGCCCCAGTGTCCGCTCCGACCCTTAGCTCGGAGCCGACTGCGCCAATCGAGGACAGGCAGCTGGACACCGCCTCGGGGGCTGCAATCTCTACGGCGATTGAGCCGAACACCAGCCTTGTCCTTTGCGAAGCTCGTGACTCCCAGGTGCCGGACTCCTCTCCGGACTCCGAACCTTCCGCGCCCCGGCCGATCGAACCTGATTGGGCGCCGATCATGGAGTTCGCAGCCGCGGACATCTTTCAGCACTCGCCCTTCGGCGACATTCTAAATTCACTAAAGTCTCTCTCTTTATCAGGAGAGCCCTGGCCAGACTATGGTCAGCAAGGATGGGGTGCGGATGACGAAGAAATTCAAAACCCACCCACCGCCCACTTCATACCCACTGTCGACGATTTAACCGACATGCTCGACTCCGACTCCAAAGACATCAACGGTATGGACGACAATGTAGGAGACAAACAGGAACTAGCGCCTACAAGGCACTGGATAACCACCTCATCTCATGATGTATACATGGTGGACACACCTAAAAGCAACGACCACGAGGAACAAAGGGACGCAAAGAGAGATCGTTCCCTCGAAAAGCAGTCAAAGCGGCGGCGTAAGCAACGCTCCAAACCCCACCTCGACAGAGACCGCAGCCATACAGACCCAGCCACAGAGCAGGGCAAATCGGTGGACGACAAACATGCCATCAAGCAACCATCCGAACAGGGCAACTTGGATAAACAAACCAAACAACCCGTCCCCGGCGAAGATAATAGTCCGGACAACCTCACACCGGACAAGTTGCTGGAGCAGAAGAACCTCCACAAAAGGCTCGTCGCCACTGCGCATAGCCTTAAAAAGCATAAGCGGAAGCTCAAAACAGCGGAAGATGCACTCAGAATCAGATGGAGCAAAGTACTCAACACCGCAGACAAATACGGCGACAGTCGCCGCACAAAGAGCTATCTGAAGCGAAAATTACTGCTGGGATTCGATGAGGAGGCCTTAGAGCCCCTGCAATCAAAAAATAAATAAGCCACCTGGTCGGATGAACAACCCCATGGCCAACATAGAGCGGCGAAAGGCGCCGCACACAAGCCATCACGCGATCCGCACAAGGATTCACATCAGAAGGATGGCCCAGCCAGATCTATCTACGGGCCAAGAAAGCAAGCTCTAGTAAGCAATGCAACACAACAAGTATCTGAACACCACGGCACACCCAAATATACGGGTGACGCACACCCCCTATGTTTCACCGATGAGGTGCTGGACCATGAATTTCCAGCAGGATTCAAGCCCATAAACATAGAGGCATACGACGGAACAACAGACCATGGAGTCTGGATTGAGGATTATATCCTCCACATACACATGGCTAGAGGAGATGACCTCCACGCCATAAAATACTTACCCCTCAAGCTCAAAGGGCCAGCCCGACATTGGCTTAAAAGCCTTCCCGAAAACACCATTGGAAGTTGGGAAGAGCTCGAGGATGCTTTTCGGGCAAATTTTCAAGGGACCTATGTCCGACCTCCCGGAGAGTCAGCCCGGAAACTCTGGAACAGGTTTCTTACTAAAAAGAACCAGATAGTCGACTGTCCGGACACCGAAGCCTTAGCAGCTTTCAAACAAAGCGTTCGAGACAAATGGCTCGGCAGAAATCTCGGCCAAGAAAAGCCAAGAACAATGGCCGCATTAACAAGCCTCATGACCCGCTTTTGCGCAGGAGAGGATAGCTGGTTGGCAAGAAGCAGTACCAGCGACCCACGTACATCCGAAGTTAGGGATGGAAACGGGAAACCGCAACGTAGCAAGGACCAGCGCCGGACAAAGGGAAACAGCCCGAAGAGCACGACAGTCAACGCCGGATTCAAAAGCTCTCGGCAGAATCAGAAAAAGATGCCCCTCAAGGATAATAGGGACGAGCTATCCAACCTACACAAAATCTTGGACAAAATATGCCAAATCCATAGTACTCTCGGAAAGCTTGCAAACCATACCCACAGAGATTGTTGGGTCTTCAAGCAATCCGGCAAACTCAACGGCGAACACAAGGGGCTCGGCATGCCTAGCGAGGACGACGACGAACCCCACAAGCAGAGCACCGGAGAACAAAAGAAGTTCCCACAATAAGTCAAAATAGTAAACTCACTTCACGTGACAAAAGGGAAAAACAGAGTGGCGCCCAAAAAGATACGTGTCATACGGCCTGTCCCAGAGGAGTCCCGCCATTGGTTGTTAAAACCAATTATCTTCGACCGTCAGGATTACTGTAGAAGTATCCGGAACGCAGGATGGACTGCCTTGATATTAGATCCGATAATTGACGGACTCCACTTTACACAAGTCCTAATGGACGGCGGCAGTGCTCTAAACCTGCTATATCAGGACACAATCCGCAAAATGGGGATAAACCCAACAAAAATTCGCCATGGCAACACTTCCTTTCGAGGGGTAACGCGAGGCCCAGATACCCATTGTACGGGTTCTCTCCTGTTAGAAGTTATGTTCGGTTCCCCCGACAACTTCCACCGTGAAAAGCTAACCTTCCACATCGCCCCATTTACAAGTAGCTATCAAGAACTACTGGGACGCGAAGCTTTCGCCCACTTTAACGCAATACCGCATTATGCATCCCTTACGCTTAAAATGCCCGGTCCGCGAGGCATCATCTCATTAAAGGGAAATATCGAGTGTTCCTCGAGCGCGGAAGACTGTGCGGCTGCCTTGACAGCCACACATTAAACCGGCTTCACTAATCAAAGCACCTATATGAAGGAAATATGCCCTAGAGGCAATAATAAAGTTATTATTTATTTCCTTATTTCATGATAAATCTTTCTTATTCATGCTAGAATTGTATTATCCGGAAACATAATGCATGTGTGAATACATAGACAAACATAGTGTCACTAGTATGCCTCTACTTGACTAGCTCATGAATCAAAGATGGTTAAGTTTCCTAGCCATGGACAAAAGAGTTGTCATTTGATTAACGGGATCACATCATTAGGAGAATGATGTGATTGACTTGACCCATTCCGTTAGCTTAGCACACGATCGTTTAGTATGTTGCTACTGCTTTCTTCATGACTTGTACATGTTCCTGTGACTATGAGATTATGCAACTCCCGTTTACCAGAGGAACACTTTGTGTGCTACCAAACGTCACAACGTAACTGGGTGATTATAAAGGTGCTCTAGAGGTGTCTCCGAAGGTACATGTTGGGTTGGCGTATTTCGAGATTAGGTTTTGTCACTCCGATTGTCGGAGAGGTATCTCTGGGCCCTCTCGATAATACACATCACTTAAGCCTTGCAAGAATTGCAACTAATGAGTTAGTTGTGGGATGATGTATTACTGAACGAGCAAAGAGACTTGCCGGTAACGAGATTGAACTAGGTATTGGATACCGACGATCGAATCTCGGGCAAGTAACATATCGATGACAAAGGGAACAACGTATGTTGTTATGCGGTTTGACCGATAAAGATCTTCGTAGAATATGTAGGAGCCAATATGAACATCCAGGTTCCACTATTGGTTATTGACCGGAAAAGGTTCTAGGTCATGTCTACATAGTTCTCGAACCCGTAGGGTCCGCACGCTTAAGGTTTCGATGACAGTTATATTATGAGTTTATGAGTTTTGATGTACCGAAGGAGTTCGGAGTCCCGGATGAGATCGGGGACATGACAAGGAGTCTCGAAATGGTCGAGACATAAAGATCGATATAGTGGACGACTATATTCGGAGTTCGGAAAGGTTCCGAGTGATTCGGGTATTTTTCGGAGTACCGGAGAGTTACGGGAATTCGCCGGGAGAAGTATTGGGCCTTATTGGGCCATACGGGAAAGAGAGAGGGGCTGCCTAGGGCAGGCCACGCGCCCCCCCAAGGCCTAGTCCTAATTGGACTAGGGGGAGGGGCCGTACCCCCTCCTTCCTTCCCTTCTCTCTTCCCCTTCCTTGTCTCCTACTCCTAATACTTGGAAGGATTCCTAGTTGGACTAGGAAAGGGGGAATCCTACTCCCGGCGGGAGTAGGACTCCCCTAGGGCGCGCCATAGAGAGGGCCGGCCCTCCCCTCCTCCACTCCTTTATATACGGGGGCAGGGGGCACCCCATAAACAACACAAGTTGATCTACGGATCGTTCCTTAGCCGTGTGCGGTGCCCCCCTCCACCATATTCCACCTCGGTCATATCGTCGTGGAGTTTAGGTGAAGCCCTGCTCCAGTAGAACATCATCATCGTCACCACGCCGTCGTGCTGACGGGAGTCATCCCCGACGCTTTGCTGGATTGGAGCCCGAGGAACGTCATCGAGCTGAACGTGTGCTGAACACGGAGGTGCCGTATGTTCGGTGCTTGGATCGGTCGAGTCGTGAAGGCGTACGACTACATCAACCGCGTTGTCATAACGCTTCCGCTTACGGTCTACGAGGGTACGTGGACAACACTCTCCCCTCTTGTTGCTATGCCATCACCATGATCTTGCGTGTGCGTAGGAAATTTTTGAAATTACTACGTTCCCCAACAGTGGCATCCGAGCCTAGGTTTTATGCGTTGATGTTATATGCACGAGTAGAACACAAGTGAGTTGTGGGCGATACAAGTCATACTGCTTACCAGCATGTCATACTTTGGTTCGGCGGTATTGTTGGATGAAGCGGCCCAGACCGATATTACGCGTACGCTTACGCGAGACTGGTTCTACCGACGTGCTTTGCACACAGGTGGATGGCGGATGTCAGTTTCTCCAACTTTAGTTCAACTGAGTGTGGCTACGCCCGGTCCTTGAGAAGGTTAAAACAGCACCAACTTGACGAACTATCGTTGTGGTTTTGATGCGTAGGTAAGAACGGTTCTTGCTCAGCCCGTAGCAGCCACGTAAAACTTGCAACAACAAAGTAGAGGACGTCTAACTTGTTTTTGCAGGGCATGTTGTGATGTGATATGGTCAAGACGTGATGAGATATAAGTTGTTGTATGAGATGATCATGTTTTGTTGAAGTTATCGGCAACTGGCAGAAGCTCTATGGTTGTCTCTTTGTTGCATAAGATGCAAGTGCCAAATAATTGCTTTACTTTATCGCTATGCGATAGCAATAGTTGGAAGAGCAATAGTTGGCGAGACGACCATGTGATGACACATTAATATAGATCAAGATGATGAAGATCATGGTGTCGTGCCTGTGACGATAGAGATCATGACAGTACTTTGGAGATGGAGATCAAAGGCGCAAGATGATCATGGCCATATCATGTCACATATTTTGATTGCATATGATGTTTATCTGTTATACATCTTATTCTGTTTTGTTTGACGGTAGCATTATAAGATGATCTCTCACTAAATTATCAAGAAGTGTTCTCCCTGAGTATGCACCGTTGCCAAAGTTCGTCGTGCCCAGACACCACGTGATGATCGGGTGTGATAAGCTCTACGTCCATCTACAACGGGTGCAAGCCAGTTTTGCACACGCGGAATACTCAGGTTAAACTTGACGAGCCTAGCATATGCAGATATGGCCTCGGAACACGGAGACCGAAAGGTCAAGCGTGAATCATATAGTAGATATGATCAACATAATGATGTTCACCATTGAAAACTACTCCATTTCACGTGATGATCGGTTATGGTTTAGTTGATTTGGATCACGTGATCACTTAGAGGATTAGAGGGATGTCTTTCTAAGTGGGAGTTCTTAAGTAATATGATTAATTGAACTTCAATTTATCATGAACTTAGTCCTGGTAGTATTTTGCAAATTATGTTGTGGATCAATAGCTTGCATTGTTGCTTTCATATGTTTATTTTGATATGTTCCTAGAGAAAATTGTGTTGAAAAATGTTAGTAGCAATGATGCGGATTTGATCCGTGATCTAAGGTTTATCCTCATTGCTGCGCAGAAGAATTATGTCCTTGATGCACCACTAGGTGACAAACCTATTGCAGGAGCAGATGCAGACGTTATGAATGTTTGGCTAGCTAAATATGATGACTACTTGATAGTTTAGTGCACCATGCTTAACGGCTTAGAATCGGGACTTCAAAGACATTTTGAACGTCATGGACCACATGAGATGTTCCAGGAATTGAAGTTAATATTCAAGCAAATACCCGAGTTGAGAGATATGAAGTCTCCAACAAGTTCTATTGCTAAAAGATGGAGGAGAATCGCTCAACTAGTGAGCATGTGCTCAGATTGTCTGGGTACTACACTCGCTTGAATCAAGTGGGAGTTAATCTTCCAGATAAGATAGTGATTGACAGAATTCTCTAGTCACCATCACCAAGTTAGTAGAACTTCGTGATGAACTATAGTATGCAAGGGATGATGAAAACGATTCCCAAGCTCTTTGTGATGCTGAAATCGATGAAGGTAGAAATCAAGAAAAGCATCAAGTGTTGATGGTTGACAAGACCACTAGTTTCAAGAAAAGGGCAAAGGGAAGAAGCGGAACTTCAAGAAGAACGGCAAGCAAGTTGCTGCTCAAGTGAAGAAACCCAAGTCTGATCCTAAGCCTGAGACTAAGTGCTTCTACTGCAAAGGGACTAGTCACTAGAAGTGGAACAGCCCCAAGTATTTGGCGGATAAGAAGGATGGCAAAAGTGAACAAAGGTATATTGGATATACATGTTATTGATGTGTACTTTACTAGTGTTTATAGCAACCCCTCGGCATTTTGATACTGGTTCAGTTGCTAAGAGTAGTAACTCGAAACGGGAGTTGCGGAATAAACAGAAAATAGTAAAAAGGCGAGGTGACGATGTGTGTTGGAAGTAGTTCCAAGATTGATATGATCATCATCGCACGCTCCCTATACTTTCGGGATTAGTGTTGAAACGAAATAAGTGTTATTTGGTGTTTTCATTGAGCATGAATATGATTTGATCATGTTTATTGCAATACGATTATTCATTTAAGTAAGAGAATAAATCGTTGTTCTGTTTACATGAATAAAACCTTATATGGTTACACACCCAATGAAAATGGTTCGTTGGATCTCGATTGTAGTGATACACATATTCATAATATTGAAACCAAAAGATGCAAAGTTAATAATGATAGTGCAACTTATTTGTGGCACTTCAGTTTAGGTCATATTGGTGTAAAGCGCATGAAGAAACTCCATGCTGATGGGATTTTGGAATCACTTGATTATGAATCACTTGATGCTTGCGAACCATGCCTTATGGGCAAGATGACTAAAGACTCCGTTCTCCGGAACAATAGAGCAAGCAACTGACTTATTGGAAATAATACATACTGATGTATGCGATCCAATAAGTGTTGAGGCTCGCGGCAAGTATCATTATTTTCTGACCTTCACAGATGATTTGAGCAGATATGGGTATATCTACTTAATGAAACATAAGTCTGAAACGTTTGAAAAGTTCAAAGAATTTTAGAGTGAAGTTGAAAATCATCGTAACAAGAAAATAAAATTTCTACGATCTGATCGTGGAGGAGAATATTTGAGTTACGAGTTTGGTCTACATTTGAAACAATGCGGAATAGTTTCGCAACTCACGCCACCCGGAACACCACAGCGTAATGGTGTGTCCGAACGTCATAACCGTACTTTATTGGATATTGTACAATCTATGATGTCTCTTATCGGTTTTACCACTATCGTTTTGGGGTTGTGCATTAGAGACAGCTGCATTCACATTTAAAAGGGCACCATCTAAATACGTTGACACGACACCGTAGGAACTATGGTTTAGCAGTAAACCTAAGCTGTCATTTCTTAAAGTTTGGAGTCGCGATGCTTATATGAAAAAGTTTCAACCTGATAAGCTCGAACCCAAATCGGAGAAGTGCGTCTTCATAGAACACCCAAAGGAAACTATTGGGTACTCCTTCTATCACAAATCCAAAGGCAAAACATTCGTTGCTAAGAATGGATCCTTTCTAGAGAAGGAGTTTCTCTCGAAAGAAGTGAGTGGGAGGAAAGTAGAACTTGATAAGGTAATTGTACCTTCTCCCTTATTGGAAAGCAGTTCATCACAGAAATCTATTCCTGTGACTACTACACCAATTAGTGAGGAAGCTAATGATGATGATCATGTAACTTCAGATCAAGTTACTACCGAATCTCGTAGGTAAACCAGAGTAAGATCCGCACCAGAGTGGTACGGCAATCCTGTTCTGGAAGTCATGTTACTAGATCATGATGAACCTACGAACTATGAAGAAGCGATGGTGAGCCCAGATTCCGCAAAATGGCTTGAGGCCATGAGATCTGAGATAAGATCCATGTATGAAAACAAAGTATGGACTTTGATTGACTTGCCCAATGATCGGCGAGACATTGAGATTAAATGGATCTTTAAGAGGAAGACGGACGCTGATAGTGTTACTATCTACAAAGCTAGAATTGTCGCAAAAGGTTTTCGACAAGTTCAAGGTGTTGACTACGATGAGAGTTTTTCACTCGTATCTATGCTTAAGTCTGTCTGAATCATGTTAGCAATTGCCACATTTTATGAAATCTGGCAAATGGATGTCAAAACTGCATTCCTTAATGGATTTTTTAAAGAAGAGTTGTATATGATGCAACCAGAAGGTTTTGTCGATCCGAAAGGTGCTAACGAAATGTGCAAGCTCCAGTGATCCGTCAATGGACTGGTGCAAGCATCTCGGAGTTGGAATATACACTTTGATAAGTTGATCAAAGCATATAGTTTTAATACAGACTTGCGGTGAAGCCTGTATTTACAAGAAAGTGAGTGGGAGCACTACAACATTTCTGATAAGTATATGTGAATGACATATTGTTGATCAGAAATAATGTAGAATTTTTCTGGAAAGCATAAAGGAGTGTTTGAAAGGAGTTTTTCAAAGAAAGACCTTGGTGAAGCTGCTTACACATTGAGCATCAAGATCTATAGAGATAGATCAAAACGCTTGATAAGATTTTTCAATGAGTACATACCTTGACAAGATTTTGAAGTAGTTCAAAATGGAACAAGCAAAGAAAGAGTTCTTGCCTGTGTTGCAAGGTGTGAAGTTGAGTAAGACTCAAAACCCGACCATGGCAGAAAATATAAAAGAATGAACAGTCATTCCCTATGCCTCAGTCATAGGTTCTATAAAGTATGCTATGCTGTGTACTAGACCTATTGTATACCTTGCTCTGAGTTTGGCAAAGGAATACAATTTTGATCTAAAAGTAGATCACTAGAACAGCGGTCAAGAATATCCTTATTGAGGACTAAGAAGATGTTTCTCGATTATGGAGGTGATAAAAGAGCCAATCGTAAAAGGTTACAACGATGCAAGCTTTTACACCAATCCAGATGACTCTAAGTCTCAATCTGGATACATATTGAAAGTGGGAGCAATTAGCTAGAGTAGCTCCGTGCAGAGCATTGTGGACATAGAATATTTGCAAAATACATACGACTCTGAATGTGACAGACCCGTCGACTAAACTTCTCTCATGAGCAAAACATGATCATACCTTAGTACTCTTTGGGTGTTAATCACATAGCCATGTGAACTAGATTATTGACTCTAGTAAACCCTTTGGGCGTTGATCACATGACAATGTGAACTATGGGTATTAATCACATACAGATGTGAATATTGGTGTTAAATCACATGGTGATGTGAACTAGATTATTGACTCTAGTGCAAGCGGGAGACTGAAGGAAATATGCCCTAGAGGCAATAATAAAGTTATTATTTATTTCCTTATTTCATGATAAATGTTTATTATTCATGCTAGAATTTTATTAACCGGAAACATAATACGTGTGTGAATACATAGACAAACATAGTGTCACTAGTATGCCTCTACTTGACTAGCTCGTGAATCAAAGATGGTTAAGTTTCCTAGCCATGGACAAAAGAGTTGTCATTTGATTAACGGGGTCACATCATTAGGAGAATGATGTGATTGACTTGACCCATTCCGTTAGCTTAGCACACGGTCGTTTAGTATGTTGCTACTGCTTTCTTCATGACTTATACATGTTCCTATGACTATGAGATTATGCAACTCCCGTTTACCAGAGGAACACTTTGTGTGCTACCAAACTTCACAACGTAACTGGGTGATTATAAAGGTGCTCTACAGGTGTCTCCAAAGGTACATTTTGGGTTGGTGTATTTCGAGATTAGGTTTTGTCACTCCGATTGTCGGAGAGGTATCTCTGGGCCCTCTCGGTAATATTCATCACTTAAGCCTTGCAAGCATTGCAACTAATGAGTTAGTTGTGGGATGATGTATCACGGAACGAGTAAAGAGACTTGCCGGTAACGAGATTGAACTAGGTATTGGATACCGACGATCGAATCTCGGGCAAGTAACATACCGATGACAAAGGGAACAACGTATGCTGTTCTGCGGTTTGACCGATAAAGATCTTCGTAGAATATGTAGGAGCCAATATAAACATCCAGGTTCCACTATTGGTTATTGACCGGAAACAGTTCTAGGTCATGTCTACATAGTTCTCGAACCCGTAGGGTCCGCACGCTTAAGGTTTCGATGACAGTTATATTATGAGTTTATGAATTTTGGTGTACCGAAGGAGTTCGGAGTCCCGGATGAGATCGGGGACATGACGAGGAGTCTCGAAATGGTCGAGACATAAAGATCGATATAGTGGACGATTACATTCGGAGTTCGGAAAGGTTCCGAGTGATTCGGGTATTTTTCGGAGTACCGGAGAGTTACGGGAATTCGCCGGGGGAAGTATTGGGCCTTATTGGGCCATACGGGAAAGAGAGAGGGGCTGCCTAGGGCAGGACGCGTGCCCCCCCCCCAAGGCCTAGTCCGAATTGGACTAGGGGGAGGGGCCGCACCCCCTCCTTCCTTCCCTTCTCTCTTCCCCTTCCTTGTCTCCTACTCCTAATACTTGGAAGGATTCCTAGTTGGACTAGGAAAGGGGGAATCCTACTCCCGGCGGGAGTAGGACTCCCCTAGGGCGCGCCATAGAGAGGACCGGCCCTCCCCTCCTCCACTCCTTTATATACGGGGGCAGGGGCACCCCATAAACAACACAAGTTGATCTACGGATCGTTCCTTAGCCGTGTGTGGTGCCCCCCTCCACCATATTCCACCTCGGTCATATCGTCGCGGAGTTTAGGCGAAGCCCTGCGCCGGTAGAACATCATCATCGTCACCACGCTGTCGTGCTGACGGGACTCATCCCCGACGCTTTGCTGGATTGGAGCCCGGGGAACGTCATCGAGCTGAACGTGTGCTGAACACGGAGGTGCCGTACGTTCGGTGCTTGGATCGGTCGAGTCGTGAAGGCGTACGACTACATCAACCACGTTGTCATAACGCTTCCGCTTACGGTCTAAGAGGGTACGTGGACAACACTCTCCCCTCTTGTTGCTATGCCATCACCATGATCTTGCGTGTGCGTAAGAAATTTTTGAAATTACTACGTTCCCCAACACTATACAGGTCGTTCAGACCCCGGACATGGCTAGACGAGTCCGGCATAAACACACAAGGGCTTACTAGCCGCATACCCCCAAGGGGCTCCGCGCGTGTACAACAAGAGACAATAAGGCTCAATTTTACCCATTTTCTGAATTATACTTTGTTTATTTAATATAACATAGATTTTTGCATGATCTTTTTCAACTAAGTTCCTCTCTTTTATAGATGAACATCGTGCTACACCCTTCTAGGATACGGCACAACGGAGACACAGGCGCAGACGTGCAGTAAGGACCCGTTCCAAGGATTCTTTTCAGATTAAGACCCTGCGTAAACCTTTTTCACTGTCTCTTGTTGATACACATCCCCCGGTTTCTTGTTATAACCGATGAGGAGGCTGGCGTCTTGGCATGTGGCCACGTCAGAATGTTGCGCGCACCTGGACACCAGGGGCTTCTTACCAAGGGCGTTGTTCAGCCTGTTTTCATAAAGACCGAATACCCTAGGGAGTGTTCAGCGTCGTGAGTTTGGCCTTATATGCATCAGCTCCGAATCATGTCTTTGGTCAAATGTTGGGTTTGCCCGGCTCCTGTGTTTTGCTGCCTTACGTTCCGCTCTATCGGCTAAGGCGGCACCAGGAGAACTACTGCGATTGTGCCCCGGTTCAGCCAGGCGAGCACCTTAGTAGAGAAAGCCGAAAACTGACTGTCATGATATAGCGCGAGACTGGTCAACCACTTGATGACCCACCGGAATCTTTAGGATTCCTACGCATTAACGAAGGGCCGTTTCCTGGCCAGGCACACACGCGCCCCGAATGGTGAGCGCGGTGCCCCTAGGGGCTATATAGTAGCCCCACTTTCAAACTCCTATGGCTAAGTGAAAGTGATAAAGCATTATAGTCTGGTTGCCTAGTTCGCTGCGCCATCACCTCCTTAATAGGACCAAGACATTGGATCAAGTGTGAAAATGCGCCTTCTGCGAACACCCCCGCATTATATGCGTGGGGGCTGAAGCCGAGGACTGCCATCTTTCAGGTTATATACACATATACATTCACGGCCGCACAGGAGGTATGCTAATTCTTGAAGGCACAAGTATAAAAAGCTTTTATATTCAATCGAAACATTGTTTTACAATAATACATGTTATTCGAACATAACATCCTTCGAGCATTGCGTCTCTATTAAACGAGCGTCGGGCAGAACTTCCTGAAAATAGTGCTCGGCAGGTACTCGGCTTTCGTCCGAATTCTAGGATGCAACAGCAGTGGCCTTCATCTCCGCCCAGTATGTCTTGACACGGGCAAGAGCCATCTGCGCACCCTCTATGCACGCTGACCTCTTCATTGCATTAATATGCGGCACCGCACCGAGGAGCTGCTTCACCAAGCTAAAATAACTCTTCGGTTTAGGCCTTTTCGGCCATAGGTGACTCACGACATACTTCTTGGCGAGTACGGATAACCTATTCAGCTCCGCCCATGCGGCCAAACGATCGGTTAATGGAAGGCGGCACTCTGGATTGTGGAACTGCGACCAAAAAAGCTTTTCCACTTCATGGTCCTGTTGATCGCGGAAGTGTTCAGCCGCGTCCGCGGCACTCGCTGCCAAGTCCAGATAAGTGTTCCCCGCACTCCACTGCCAGTCTAACGGAGCATATTTAGGATCCTCGAACTTCATCCGCAGCATAAAGGGCTTTCCAGCCATGATATCTCCGGCCTGACGTAGCTCCTCCTTCATAGCTCTCATCGCAGAGCGAGTATCCTTGGCCTCAGTAGTGACTTTCTCTAGGTCCTTCTGTGCCACCCGATCTTCTTTTTCAAGAACCTTGCAGCGGTCGGCAGCATTCTTCAACTTTACAGCCATTTCGGCCATTTCCTTCTTGCTTTGGCAGTGAGCAGCCTGTTCGGCTTTCAGCTCTTCAGCCGCCTTTACGGCAGCCGCATCGCTTTTCCTGGCCTGCTCCTTGGCTCAAGAAAGTTCCGCCTGAAGGTTCTCCATGGCAGCGGCACCATCTGCATCAAGCAAACATATTGTAAGGTACAGGCATCAAGCTCCTCTTGCCAGGTGTCTTTGGAGAAACTACATACCTTGTGCCTCATCAAGCCGGTTGTTGACAAGCGCGATGTCGGCATCTGCCACGTCAAGTTACCCCTTTCGCTTGGCAAATTCATCAGTCCGGCCAGCCACCGGACACTTCGCTACCTACACAGGAAAGGCGCAATATTATACCTGGGATTATGATCCTCGGCGCGCCATTATTTTTGATAGCGCACCGAGTCTCAGGGGATACTATCTATACGGGGCGCATCTTATATATGTGGATCTGTCAAAAGGTACATTGTTTCACGTACCTCAAAACCTGTCAGTAAACTCCTGATGGCCTCGTACAACCCGCTCTCCGCGGATGAAATCCTTACAATCACCATATCCATCAACGCACGGTGTTCTTCTGAGATAGACGCTCGCCCGAGCAGATCCTTCAGCTCCTCCGACCGTGCACCGGATAGTGCCGGACTTGTCCGATGGCCTTTTTCGAAGGCCGGACACAGAGGGCCTTGGGGGGCCATGCGACTGCCTTCCGGCCCTACCGGATTTAGAGAAACCCTCCGTGAAGACACCTCAGGGTCACCCGCCTCACAAGGCGGTACGGCAGGGGGAGGTGTTCCGCTCTCCATCATCTCCAGACGAAGATCCCCTGAAGATGAGCGCTACTGTGAAGGGCTGAGATCCGAACTACAAAGTAAACTTTCGGTTATATTCCTCGGAAATAGAATAGCGATGTCTCTCATTTTAAAACTCCCTTCTTTACTTACGGCTCGGTGGAAGGCTAATCCCCTTGGGGGCACAATGCGACCGAGGCATCCCCCGGTGCCAGACCCTCCGACGAAGATTTCTTCCCCCGCTTTGAGAGCATGGTCTCCGGGTCTTCAGAGGTGGTCCTCTTCTTCCCCTGGTTAGAGGAATTCTCGATTCCTCCTTTCCTGACAGCCTCCTTCGGGGAGGCGGTAGCTTCCTTGTTCCCCTCTCCGCCTTCTTCCAAAGGCGCAACTTCCAGCATCCTCGTTAGCACAGGGTCTAGCGTAGTCTCGGGGAGGGGGGTCGGACACCTGATTAGCTTTGCTTTTGCTATCCACTCCTGTTTAAGGGACAACTCTTTTAAGGGCAGTTTTATGATAAATATACGGATAGCGTGTCCGGGTACAGGGCTACTTACTTGAGTATCCGGGCGATTGCAGCTCAGACCTGTGTCCTCAGACGAGTCCGGATATATTGCTTGTGATCCGAAGAACAATTTGTACATCTCCATGGGCGTCGCGCCCACAAAATGTTGGAGGGCTCGTGGTCCTTCCGGATTAAACTCCCACAGGCAGAGGGGACGACGTTTGCAGGGCACGATGTGGTGAATCAACATAACCTGCGTCACTACTGCCACATTGATATCTCTTTCTAGGAGATCTCGAACGCGGCCCTGCAACAAGGGCACGTCCTTGGAAGGCCCCTAGTTAAGCCCTTTATTGACCCATGACGCTAGTTGTGGTGGGGGACCCGAGCGAAAGGCAGGTGGCGCCACCCATTTGGTGCCAATGGGAGCTGTGATATAAAACCACTCTCGTTGCCATAGGCTGAACTCCTCTTGAAAAGAACCCTCGGGCCATGGAGCGTCGGCATTCTTTCTTATAACATCGCCTCCGCACTCTGCGTGCTGCCCCTCGATCATCTTCGATCCTACTTTGAAGGTCTTAAGCCACAATCCGAAGTGAGGAGTAATACGGAGGAAGGCCTCGCACACGACAATGAACGACGAGATATGGAGGATGGACTCCAGAGCTAAGTCGTGAAATTCCAGCCCGTAATAAAACATGAGCCCCCTCGCGAAGGGGTCCGTCGGGAAGCCTAGCCCCCGAAGGAAGTGAGACGCGAACACCACGCTCTCACCTGGCTTGGGAGTGGGAATAACCTGCCCTTGAGCAGGCAGCCTATGCGATTTTTCGCCGGTTAGATACCTGGCATCTCTTAGCTTTAGCATGTCTTCTTCCGTAACAGAGGAGGGCATCCATCGGCCTTGAAAGTCGGAGCCGGACATCATCGGAGGTCCGAAGCGCCTAAATCTGGAGCTTTGGGTGTTGGAACTCAAGGTAAGAGGCGTATTTGATTGAGATTGAAAAAAAGGAGTCGAGCCTTGGTCTCTTTATAAAGAGGTCGAATACCAAGAGCCCTCCCCGTGGCCGTTTGGGACTCGCCTTCGACCGAGGAGACGTACCAACAGGCACGTTTGGGTTACCCATGCCCGTATTGATGAGGAATCCCGGAATAAGGGGACACAATCTCTGCCTTGACAAGACGTGCCAAGGAAACCGCCTCGCTAAACGTGCTGAGGTGGGACAGTAAAACGATTCAAATAAAGGCTTGGATGTGGCGTGATGTCACGCTGCGGAATACGTCAGCAGATTAGATTTGTGTAAATATTATTCTCTCTACGGTGGTATGTGGAACTTATTTTGCAGAGCCAGGCACTATCCTTGTGTTCAAAATCTTCTATGAAGTATTCGGAGGAGGAACCCGCCTTGCAATGCCGAAGACAATTTGCACGCCGGACTCGTCGCCATTGAAAGCCTGGTTCAGGGGCTACTGAGGGAGTCCTGGATCAGGGGGTCTCCAGATGACCGGACTATAACCATTGGTCGGACTCCTGGACTATGAAGATACAAGATTGAAGACTTTGTCCCGTGTCCGGATGGGACTTTCCTTGGCGTGGAAGGCAAGCTTGCGATACGGATATGTAGATCTCCTCCCATTGTAACCGACTCTCTGTAACCCTAGCCCTCACCGGTGTCTATATAAACCGGAGGGTTTTAGTCCGTAGGACGAACAACAATCATACCATAGGCTAGCTTCTAGGGTTTAGCCTCTCCGATCTCGTGGTAGATCTACTCTTGTACTACCCATATCATCAATATTAATCAAGCAAGAGTAGGGTTTTGCCTCCATCGAGAGGGCCCGAACCTGGGTAAAAACATCGTGTCCCTTGTCTCATGTTACCATCCGCCTAGACGCACAGTTCGGGACCCCCTACTCGAGATCCGCCGGTTTTGACACCGACACCATCCAATCCTCTTGATGCTCTCAATCCTAACCTTCTCCGCCATGGCTGAGCCGGAGGAGACTATCACGGAACCCCGTGTCCACAGACTGGAGGAGATCCAGGTTGGCAAGGGTTCCTCATTTGTAAGTTCACCATGCTTCCGCTTCATTCGTTTTTTATTTCCTTTGGCTTCTTGATTTAGTTGTGAAGCGTGAATAAACCAAACGCAGTCTCGAAACCCTAGCCACATCCCCTTCCTCCTTTTGTCCGCCTTCAGGCCATCCACTCATCTTGTTGTTTTCTATCCTGACACTCTCGGCCATAGCTATGTAGAAGGAGACTACTCCGGAGCGTCGTGTCCAAACGCAGGAGGAGATCTCCGATGACGAGGATTCCTCATCTGTAAGCTCACTCTGCTTCCGTTTCATTCATTTTTTCTTTCTTTCGGCTACCTGATTTAGTTGTGAAACGTGAATTATTATGAGGGTGTGTCTTGCCATTAATCTGACACCTTTTCTCCTTTGTACAGGAAAAGAACCAGCTCGATACTGCTCAATATCACCTCTTGAAGATCGTTGAGATAAGCACGAAGTTGAGCGACGAGAACAAAGCCATCATTGCACATCATATGGATGAGAAGGTGAGGCTCGAACTTCAGCGCGACAAGCTGAAGCTAGAATCATACGTTATGAAGAAACAGATCAAGGAACTTCGCACCGAGCAACCAAAAAATAAGTCTCATCGGACTAAGTAGACGACACCGACATTGATCGTTGTATCTGAAGCTATTAAGCCGTGCACTAAATGTTTCTAATTTTGTCTCATGTTACCTTGTGTTGTCAGTAACTTTGCTAACAAATGTGTTTTGGTTTCCTGGGTCACATTCATTCCAAGTTTATGGGTATGAACATTAACGTAATGGCCGGTTCAAGAGACATTGTTTTTAAAAGCACCGACATAAAGTCTCTGTAGCCAACGTTCTTTGTACCAACTAGAGTCATGTCTTGTGCACTCATGAAGGCGTGGAGGTTCCTGCCTTTCTTTGTTTCGGTGTTTCGGCTCACAGGCACGAGCATGCAACGCTCAAAGGCACAGTCCATGGTATTACATAGAATCATGTTCTCCTTTGACTCGATCGGATGGAGATGCACAGGCATTTAGCCCACAGAACTAAACCTTTGTGTTACGCACAACCATGGGGGTTTACTCTGTGAGGCACGGAATGGCCTACGCGAGAGACGTTGTGTTTAAAAGCTTATTTCCTTGTATTTAAAAGCACGGAAGTGAATTCCATACAGACACGGCTCCGTACTGAGTCATGTAATGCTTCTTTCTTGATTCTACGTATATTATTCGATAAAGGCATGCACGTTTGTGCATGTTTGTCTTTCAGGGTCATAAGCACGGCCATAAAGCACTTAAAGGCATGGCGAGCTATTATATACAGTCACGCACAAAGATTTTCTGTTTGTATTCCGAATGGGTCGGTGGACTCAGTCAGAAGAAGAGGCACACACATGACGCCCATGGAGGCATGGGCACGTATGTGCGTTTACTACAGAAACCTAACAGAATCGGGTTTATATGTCAACACTTTCTGCTTACTCTGTGAGACACGTAACAGCCAATTCGAGAGACAGAAAGAGGCACACATTTATTGGTGCATTTCCACATGACTGGCGACTATGACATAAAGTAGCATAAACATAAAAAGATAGGAAGGTAGATTGATTTCATCAGTTAGAAGCTCCTTCGTGGCTGCTCACAGCACAAAGACAAACAAAGCCTATAAACAATGCAAACAGAACAACAGTTGTTCGACAAGGGTTACACAAAACGCGAACTAAAAAACTTCACGACAACAAAATACTCCCAAGAACATGCGCAACCATCTCACGACCTATTCTTCAGCATGAACATCTGAATGGATCCGTCAAATCAAGATATTCAACACTCCTATTTCTTAAATAAAAACGCACGTGGGTGCAACTTGGTGATAATCGAATATGAGCGTGTTTAGAAGCCTTTTTGTGCCACTTCAGAACCCTTTGTTGCTCCTTGTAAAATACTTCTGTGAACTCTGCGGGAGGGTACACAAACTTAATGTCAATGCTCTCCAGATCCTTTGCACATAGAACAAAGAACTTTGCAAATCCCTCGTTACCCCAGCAAGGAATATAATCTTCCAGCGTTACTGTCTTCAGACAAATGTCGTGATGTTTGAGAAACTGCCGGTGCCTACGACGCCATATGTTTTTTTCAGAACGACACCTCAACCGTCCCTAAAAAATACATGAAAGGTTGAAAAGATATGTATGTATGTATGTATCCACTTCAGTCAAATTTAACATAAACATTTTGAAATGGAAGGAGTACTACAGTATGCACATTTCTCAAGATCATCACCTCGACAAACAAGTTCTCCAGTTTTGGAAAGACTTGCAACAATTCAACAATGTTGTCCACTTTATGACACGTGTAGATGAACAAGGTCTTGACAGATTGCCGCATTGTTGTTAGACTGACTGCCCCAAAACGCTTCATAAAAATTAACAGAAGATGCATCACAAAACTAATAGATTAAAGGTTGGATGAAATAAAATTTGTTTCCTCTCAAACAAGATGAAGCTGGAAATATTGTCAAAACTCAATACCGCAAGACATGTGAGACGACGTGGATACGGTTCAGGTGCAGAGACCCCGGTTACCGCCAAGTCCTCACCCTGCATCAATCAAAGAACATGGATCGTCCAATTAATAGAACAAACATCGGAACAAGTCATCACCCTGTTCCAGAATCAGGGAAAGTCGGTACCTCAACACATTTGGGTGGAGACACGAACATGAATTCGGCCAGCATCTCCAGTTTAGGTGCAGAGACAACAGTAATCGAATAGTGGTCGTCCTCTTTATCGCAGATCAACCGTTGAAGCGAAGGCGCATCCTCAATAATGAGTTTTCCATATTTACAACAAATGCCAATGCTTACAAGGTTATACGTGTTTATTGTGATGCGACAAAATCCCCCACTGAAAATAAGCAGCAGAGACTCAAGTGCAGGGCAACTAGAGTGGATTATGCTTTGAAGCGAGACCTATGATATATAAACTTCCACAAGCGATAGTCTTTTCACCAGCGGTAGCTTAAGCGTCCCTGCATAATTGTCTAGTATATTGCAAAGAGCAAAGGAGAGGGTGTGGAAAGAGGAGGAAAACCGAAACACGGACTCCGGCACTGAGGCCACGAGGCATACATCCAGTGGTGTGACCTCTTGCGTCACGAATCATGGGAACAAATAGTAGAACTCAAGAACCTGGAGATTGTTCAGCTTTGAGGATCGGAGCCAGGCAGCAACGATGGCGGGTCTGCACCGTAGGTAGCATGGCGTGATAGAGAGGCGGCTAACCGAGCCCTCATGGGTGGACATAATGAATTCCAGAAGACTGACAACATTACCGACAGAATTTCAAGAGCGCCGAGTTTCGATATAACATCTGAAGATGGCCTCAGTGACGGCGGACAGCTTGAAGATGGTCATGATATGAACTATTTCTCCATCATTAAAAAGACGGGAAACAAAGATCTCGCGACAGTCGAGATTCAGAGGAGCAGTGGGCCATAAATGACGCCACCTACAAGCAAGGATTCGAGTATGGATGCCCTCCTTGATGGGGAGACGAGAGATGATTTCACCTAGGACGGCGTCCGGGAGGTCACTGATGAGGTCTAGACAAGATCCCTCTTCTTCCTCCTTGGATCGAGGAAGAGCACACCTGCCGCTTCCCTCCACTACGGTGACTAGCACACCACCAGAAGGCAGCGTTGCCGGTGGCGCTACTATCGCCCTCTTGGAGCTAGGAGTAGCACATTCCATCTTCATCTCCATCTCCATTGCAGGGGTCGCACCGCACACGACAAGTGCTCAGTGAGGTGGATCTAGAAAAATGGATTATAACCCGTCGACCCAAAAACAACTTAAATACTGAGGGGGATGGGAAAGGTACAGATTAATTACCTCTCCTTTATTTTTTCTATAAATTGTAGATGCCTTCTTGAAACATTAAATACAGTCATGACTTTGATTATGCGAGATGCACTATTGAACACAGAGACCAGGCACGGGCATGCCCCTCTGTTTTTCAATTTTTTACGGCACATACATACATTAAAAGAATCTGTTCCACGCCAGAAGCACGTTTGGGCAGCACACAAAGGCATCGTGCGGTATTATATAGAGTCATGTTAGCTTGTGTCTGTGTTCCAAACGATTCCGTCGCCTCGTTCAGACGGAGAGGCACGAGCGTGGACCCGTGGAAGCATGGTGTGGTATTACATAGAGTCACGCCCGTGCGTTTACTGCAGAAACACAACGGAATTGGATTCAGATGTGAACCCTCACTGTTTACTTTGTGAGGCAATGAATGGACGATCCGAGAGACACTGTCCTTAAAAGCATGGGCAAGAACTCTGTACAACCACGGTTCTGTACCAAGGAGCCACTGCCAAACGCATGGAAGTGAAGCAATGAAGTCCACGCTTTTAGTAGTAGAAGAAGCACCCTATCGATCGGCGTTGCTCCTTTGTCAGGCGCACAGTAGGACGGCTGTGGAAGGCACGTTTTCAGGCAGAGAACAAACATCACGATGCCACGATAAGGTGAAAGCATGGTTGTACAAATGCACTGTTGAATAATCACGGCTTTGATTATACAAGATACATTGTTGAACACGAAAACTAGGCATGGGCGTGCCCCTCCGAGTTTTAATTTTTTACGACACATACATACATTAAAAGAATCTGTTCCACGCCGGAAGCATGGGTGGGAAGCACACAAAGGCATCGTGCGGTATTATATAGTCATGTTAACTTGTGTCTGTCTTCCAAACGATTCCGTCGACTCGTTCAGACGTAGAAGCACAGGACGTAAACACGTGGAGGTATGGTGTGGTATTACATAGAGTCATGTTCGTGCATTTACCATGCAACCATGAGAGTCACGGTTGAACACTCACCAGTGGCATGGTCATGGCTGCCTGTGACCTTCGGTTATTTTTATCTCTCTTTCACGCAGCAGAGAAGCATGCTTGTATGTTTACAACATCCACGTTCACAAACCGACGTGGCTGCGGAAAATAACAAGGAAACATGTGCCTCTGATATTTTTCTCCGCCGAGTAAAAATACATAAAGAAACAAAAGGCGTTCTTATTTAAATTTGTTTTGTTTCTATAACTGCAGCAAATTAACTTACAAGCTATTCTTATAACCACAGAACGAGAAAATAAACAATCGACACCCGCCCACCCTCCCCACCGATCGCTTGCTATTTCAGCGATCCATTCTTCCTTCTCCACCCTTGTGCAAACCCACCCTTGTGCGTAGCTATTCAACCTATTTACTTGTAAAATTAATATACATACATAAAAACAAAGCAAAAGATTGCAGTCAGCATTGTTTTTTTCTTACGTCCTTTTTAAGATGCATTATTACCTTTTAATTTTTTCTATTCGTACTGTTCTCCGGTACCAAAAAGTCTCCACTCATACCTTTCCTTTCTGGAAATTGACTGCGCAGATTCCTTGCCTTGTCCCGAGCTTCCCTGAACGCATTCTGTGTTCCTGGCTTGTGTGATGTTTCATTCTGGCGTAGATGCAAGACTTTGGTAAATGCTCCCTGTTGTGAGTGGGGTCGTTGGAGTTGCTGGCGTCTGACGTCTTCCTCCTGGGCTTGGAGTGCATTTTCCTGAGCCGTTTGATGTCCTTGATGCTGTTGTCGGTGTTGTCGACCATTTCATTGACTTTGCCCTCTTCTCCTGCTGTGATTTCCTCTTCTCCTCTTCAATCCTCATCCTCTCTTGTACTTTTGGGTTATCCGGACAGTTTGTTTTCCTGTGACCCTTTACTCCACAAAGGCCGCACTTGGATGCGACTTTGTTGCCTTTTCCTTTCTTCTTAGAACCAGCTTTGATTCGATCTCCTTTTTTCGTGCCCTTTGAGCCACCCATGGGAGGGTTCTTAAGTGTTTCGGCAAGAATGCCTGTGTCTGGTTCCTCAGCAAGTGCTGACATGACTTTTATTTTCGTATCTACTGTACACTCACGTAGCACACTGAATGCCTTCTCTTTTCTCCAAGCATTTGAACAGATATCCGAAAACTCAGCGTAAACGAGGCTGAATCTCATAGTTTCATCGTCTTGTGCAGTCATTGATACGTCTCCAATGTATCTATAATTTTTGATTGTTCCATGCTATTATATTATATATTTTGAATGATTATGGGCTTTATTATACACTTTTATATTATTTGGGACTAACCTATTAACTGGAGGCCCAGCCCATATTGTTGTTTTATTGCCTGTTTCAGTATTTCGAAGAAAAGGAATATCAAACGGAGTCCAAACGGAACGAAACCTTCGGCAACGTGATTTTTTGGAAGAATAACATCCTGGAGACGTGGAGTTCAAGTCAGAAGATACTCGAGGACTCCACGAGATAGGAGGGCGCCCCCCTGTAGGGCGCGCCCCCCTGTATCGTGGGCCACTCGAGCACCTCCCGACCGACTTCTTTCGCCTATATATGCCTACGTACCCTAAAACGATCAAATATCAAGATAGATCCGTAGTTCCGCCGCCGCAAGCCTCTGTAGCCACCAAAAACCTCTCGGGAGCCCTTCCCAGCACCCTGCCGGAGGGGGGATCCATCACCGGTGGCCATCTTCATCATCCCGGCGCTCTCCATGACGAGGAGAGAGTAACTCACCCTCGGGGCTGAGGGTATGTACCAGTAGCTATGTGTTTTATCTCTCTCTCTCTCGTGTTCTCTCTCGTGTTCCCTCTATGGCACGATCTTGATGTATCCCGAGCTTTGCTATTATAGTTGGATCTTATGATGTTTCTCCCCCTCTACTCTCTTGTGATGAATTGAGTTTTCCCTTTGGAGTTATCTTATCGGATTGAGTCTTTTATTAGAACACTTGATGTATGTCTTGCCGTGCTTATCTGTGGTGACAATGGGATATCATGTGCCACTTGATGTATGTTTTGGTGACCAACTTGCGGGATCCGCCCATGAACCTATGCATAAGGGTTAGCACACGTTCTTGACTCTCCAGTAGAAACTTTGGGACACTCTTTGAAGTACTTTGTGTTGGTTGAATAGATGAATCTGAGATTGTGTGATGCATATCGTATAATCATGCCCACAGATACTTGAGGTGACAATGGAGTATCTAGGTGACATTAGGGTTTTGGTTGATTTGTGTCTTGAGGTGTTATTCTAGTACGAACTCTTTTATAGATCGATCTGAAAGAATAACTTTGAGGTGGTTTCGTGCCCTACCATAATCTCTACGTTTGTTCTCCGCTATTAGTGGCTTTGGAGTGACTCTTTGTTGCATGTTGAGGGCTTGTTATATGATCTATCTATGTTAGTATTGTTGAGAGAACTTGCACTAGTGAAAGTATGAACCCTAGGCCTTGTTTCCTATCATTGCAATACCGTTTGTGCTCACTTTTATCGCTCGTTACCTTGCTGTTTTTATTATTTCAGATTACAAATACCTTTATCTACTATCTATTTTGCACTGGTATTACCATCTCTTCACCGAACTAGTGCACCTATACAATTTACCATTGTACTGGGTGTGTTGGGGACACAAGAGACTCTTTGTTATTTGGTTGCAGGGTTGTTTGAGAGAGACCATCTTCATCCTATGCCTCCTACCGATTGATAAACCTTAGGTCATCCACTTGAGGGAAATTTGCTACTGTCCTACAAACATGTGCACTTGCAGGCCCGACAACGTCTACAAGAAGAAGGTTCTGTAGTAGACATCAAGCTCTTTTCTGGCGCCGTTGCCGGGGAGGTTATTGCTTGAAGGTATATCTTTAGATCTTGCAATCGAATCTTTTTGTTTCTTGTTTTATCACTAGTTTAGTTTATAAAAGAAAACTAAAAAAATGGAGTTGAGTTTGTCTCATACGCTTCGTCTTTTTAATATCTTTCGTGAGTATGATGGAAGGGAAAATTGTGCTCAATTGCTAGAAGAAGAATGCATTAGTATGTTTGGTACTATATCTTTGTATGATGAGCATGATTGCAATGTTGTTAGTATGAATTCCTTGAATATCCATGATGCTAATGATATGCAAAGCCACAAGCTTGGGGAAGCTATGTTTGATGATTATGATATTTTTTGTCCAGCAAGTTTTGATGAGAATATTTATTATGATGAAAGCATGCCTCCTATTTATGATGATTATATTGATGAAAGTGGGTTTGGAAGAGTGTCAACTTTATTTAGTGATGATTCCACTATTTCGGAAGAGGTTCCAATTGATTATGAGAACAAAGTTGCTATCTATGATGATGATTATGATGACTTGTATGCTATAAAGAATAATGATAACCATGAAACTTGTCATCATGATTTTAGTTTTCAATTGGATTATGCCTCACATGATAATTATTTTGTTGAGTTTGCTCCCACTACTATTCATGAGAAGAAATTTGATTATGTGGAGAGTAGTAAATTTTATATGCTTATAGATCATGAAAATAATGCTTTAGGTGCTGGTTATATTGTTGAATTCATTCACGATGCTACTGAATATTATTATGAGGGAGGAATATATGCTTGTAGGAATTGCAACAATATCAAGTTTCCTCCATATGTGTTGAAATTTTTGAAGCTATGCTTGTTTTACCTTCCTATGCTAGTTGATTATTGTTCCCATAAGTTGTTTTCTCACAAAATCCCTATGCATAGGAAGAGGGTTAGACTTAAATGTGCTAGTCATATGCTTCATGATGCTCCCGTTATGTTTCAATTCTTATCTTTTATGTGAGCATCATTGCCATCATCATGCCTAGCTAAAAAGGCATTAAAGAAAAGCTCTTGTTGGGAGACAACCCAATATTTATACTTACTATTTTTGTGTGTCCACATGATTATGCTACTGTAGTAATCATGTTTTATAGCTTTTGTTTCAATAAAGTGCCAAGTAGAACTTTTGGGAAGACTTGGGTGAAGTTTATGTGATCTTGCTGTAGAAAACAGAAACTTTAGCGCTCACGAGAATAGCTGCCATTTTATACTGGAGAGTGCTTTTAGGTTGATTCTTTTTTCAGAGGATTAATAGACAAATTACTCAGGTCCATAAATTTATTTCATAATTTTTGGGGTTCCATAAGTATACTTTTGATACAGATTACTACAGACTGTTCTGTTTTTGACAGATTCTGTTTTCTATGTGTTGTTTGCTGATTTTGATGAATCTATGAGTAGTATCGAAGGGTATGAACCATAGAGAAGTTAGAATACAGTGTATATTACACTAATATGAATTTATAATGAGTTCATTACAGTACCTAAGTGGTGGTTTTATTTTCTTATACTAACGGAGCTTACGAGTTTTGTTTTGAGTTTTGTGTGGTTGAAGTTTTCAAGTTTTGGGTAAAGATTCGATGGACTATGGAATAAGGAGTGGCAAGAGCCTAAGCTTGGGGATTCCCAAGGCACCCCAAGGTAATATTCAAGGACAACCAAGCAACTAAGCTTGGGGATGCCCCGGAAGGCATCCCCTCTTTCGTCTTCGTTCATCGGTAACTTTACTTGGAGCTATATTTTTATTCGCCACATGATATGTGTTTTTCTTGGAGCGTCATTTTCTTTTGTTATTTTTTGCTTTCTGTTAGTTAGAATAATGTTTTGCATCTTTATTTTCAATAAAAAAGTCAAGGATAGCCTTTGCCATGCTTATTTTGCTAGTATACATGTTGCTGTTTGAAAACAGAAAGTTTACCGCTGTTGCAAAAATTCCCTATAAAAGTCAGAGAATGGTATAACATTGAAACCTTTTGAATATTGATCTCTGATAAATTTATTACAGTGGTAATTTTAGTTCATAATTTTTGGAGTCAGGAAAGTATTGATACTCTTGCATTCTTTACAAACTGTACTGTTTTGGCAGATTGCTGTTATGTTTGCATTGTTTGCATATGTTTGCTTGTTTAATGATTCTATTTGAGGATAGGAGTGTTAAATATGCAGAGGCATTTAGTATGAAATGTTGAATAATAATTTTAGTGATTTGTTACAGTAGAAAATGATAAGGTTTTGCATTGGTTTATACTAACCTATCTCACGAGTTCTTGTTGAGTTTGTTGTGAATGAAGCTTTTGATAAAAATAGAAACCATGATATGAAAGGAATTAAGGAGACGCAAAAGCTCAAGCATGAGGATGACCAAGGTACCCCAAGATAATATTTCAAGAAGTCTCAAGCATCTAAGCTTGGGGATGCCCCGTTAGGCATCCGACCTTTCTTCTTCAACAATCATCGGTTAGTATCGGTTGAGCCTAAGTTTTTGCTTCTTCATATGAGTTGTGCTATCCTTGCATTGTCATTTATTTTGTTTTGCTTGCTGTTTGAATAAGATACCAAGATCTGAAATTCTTTAATGAGAGGGAGTCTTCACATAGTTGCATAATTATTTAGCTACTCATTGATCTCAGTTATATCTTGTTGGAGTAGTTTGTCGTTTGCTCTAGTGCTTCACTTATATCTTTTAGAGCACGGTGGAGGTTATATTTTGTAGAAATTGCTAGTCTCTCATGCTTCACTTATATTATTTTGAGAGTCTTAAACAGCATGGTAATTTGAATGAAAACTATCATAGGAAGTGAATTGGATGCCATGATCGATTTGATGCTTAATAATTGTTTTGAGATATGGAGGTAGTGATATTAAAGTCATGCTAATTGGGTGATTATGAATTTAAAGAATGCTTGTGTTGAAGTTTGTGATTCCCGTAGCATGCACGTATGGTGAACCGCTTTGTGATGAAGTTGGAGCATAATTTTATTTATTGATTGTCTTCCTTATGAGTGGCGGTCAGGGACGAGCGATGGTCTTTTCCTACCAATCTATCCCCCTAGGAGCATGCGCGTACTGCTTTGGTTTTTGATGACTTCTAAATTTTTGCATCAAGTATATGAGTTCTTTTGACTAATGTTGAGTCCGTGGATTATACGCACCTCACCCTTCCACCATTGCTAGCCTCTCTTGTGCCGCGCAACTCTCACCGGTACCATACACCCACCATATACCTTCCTCAAAACAGCCACCATACCTACCTATTATGCCATTTCCATAGCCATTCCGAGATATATTGCCATGCAACTTTCCACCGTTCCGTTCATATGGCACGCATTACTTTTGTCATATTGCTTTTTGCATGATCATGTAGTTGACATTGTATTTGTGGCAAGGCCACCTTCATAATTTTCATACATGTCGCTCTTGATTCATTGCATATCCCGGTACACCGCCGGAGGCATTCACATAGAGTCATATCTTGTTCTAGCTTTGAGTTGTAAATCCATAAAAGTGTGATGATCTTCATGAAGGAAATATGCCCAAGAGACAATAATAAAGTTATTATTTATTTCCTCATATCATGATAAATGTTTATTATTCATGCTAGAATTGTATTAACCGGAAACATGATACATGTGTCATTACATTGATAAACATATAGTCACTAGTATGCCTCTACTTGACTAGCTCATTAATCAAAGATGGTTATGTTTCCTAACCATAGACATGTGTTGTCATTTGATTAATGGGATCACATCATTAGGAGAATGATGTGATTGACATGACCCATTCTGTTAGCCTAGCACTTGATCGTTTAGTATATTGCTATTGCTTTCTTCATGACTTATACATGTTCCTGTAACTATGAGAATTATGCAACTCCCATTTACCGGAGGAACACTTTGGGTACTACCAAACGTCACAACGTAACTGGGTGATTATAAAGGAGTACTACAGGTGTCTCCGAAGGTACATGTTGAGTTGGCGTATTTCGAGATTAGGTTTTGTCACTCCGATTGTCGGAGAGGTATCTCTGGGCCCTCTCGGTAATGCACATCACTATAAGCCTTGCATGCAATGTAGCTAATGAGTTAGTTACGGAATGATGTATTACGTAACGAGTAAAGAGACTTGCCGGTAATGAGATTGAACTAGGTATTGGATATCGACGATCAAATCTCGGGCAAGTAACATACCGATGACAAAGGGAACAATGTATGTTGTTATGCGGTTTGACCGATAAAGATCTTCGTAGAATATGTGGGAGCCAATATGGGCATCTAGGTCCCGCTATTGGTTATTGACTGGAAACAAGTTCTAGGTCATGTCTACACAGTTCTCGAACCCGTAGGGTCCGCACGCTTAATGTTTCGTTGACGATATAGTACTATATGAGTTATGTATGTTGGTAACCGAATGTTGTTGGGAGTCATGGATAAGATCATGGACATGACGAGGAACTCCGGAATGGTCCGGAGATAAAGTTTGATATATGGGATAATAGTGTTTGATCTCCGAAAGAGTTCCGGAATTCACCGGAAGGGGTTCCGGATGTTTCTCGAAATGTTTGGGAACGAGAACACATTATTTGGGCCAAAGGGGAAAGCCCACAAGGTTTGTGGAAAGCGCAAAAGGAAGTTTTGCGGAGTCCAGGGGCCAGACGCCAGGGTCCCTGGCGTCTGGGTCTAGACGACGGGAACCCTGGCGTCTGGCCCTGGAGTCCGAGAAGGACTCTTGCCTTTCGGGTGAAACCGACTTTGTGGAGGATTTTACTCCAAGTTTCGACCCCAAGCCTCAACATATAAATAGAGGGGCAGGGCTAGCACCAAAGACACATCAAGAAACACCAAGCCGTGTGCCGGCAACCCCGCCCCCTCTAGTTTATCATCCGTCATAGTTTCCGTAGTGCTTAGGCGAAGCCCTGCGGAGATTGTTCTTCACCAACACCGTCACCACGCCGTCGTGCTACCGGAACTCATCCACTACTTCGCCCGTCTTGCTGGATCGAGAAGGCGAGGACGTCATCGAGCTGAATGTGTGCAGAGCTCGGAGGTGCTGTGCATTCGGTACTTGGATCGGTCGGATCGTGAAGACGTACGACTACATCAACCGCATTGATAAATGCTTCCGCTTGGCGATCTTCAAGGGTATGAAGATACACTCCTCCTCTCGTTGCTATGCATCACCATGATCTTGTGTGTGCGTAGGAAATTTTTTGAAATTACTACGTTCCCCAACAGTGGCATCCGAGCCTAGGGTTTATGCGTAGATGTCATATGCACGAGTAGAACACAAGTGAGTTGTGGGCGATACAAGTCATACTGCTTACCAGCATGTCATACTTTGGCTCAGCGGTATTGTGAGATGAAGCGGCCCGGACCGACATTACGCGTACGCTTACGCGAGACTAGTTTCACCGTTACGAGCTCTCGTGCTTAAAGGTGACTAGTGGGTGTCTGTCTCTCTCACTTTAGCTGAATCGAGTGTGGCTACGCCCGGTCCTTGCGAAGGTTAAAACAGCATTAACTTGATGAACTATCGTTGTGGTTTTGATGCGTAGGTAAGAACGGTTCTTGCTAAGCCCGTAGCAGCCACGTAAAATTTGCAACAACAAAGTAGAGGACGTCTAACTTGTTTTTGCAGGGCATGTTGTGATGTGATATGGTCAAGACGGGATGCTATATTTTATTGTATGAGATGATCATGTTTTGTAACCGAAGTTATCGGCAACTGGCTGGAGCCATATGGTTGTCGTTTTATTGTATGAAATGCAAACGCCCTGTAATTGCTTTACTTTATCTCTAAGCGGTAGCGATAGTCATAGAAGCAATAGATGGCGTAACGACAACGATGCTACAATGGAGATCAAGGTGTCGCGCCGGTGACGATGGTGATCACGACGGTGCTTCGAAGATGGAGATCACAAGCACAAGATGATGATGGCCATATCATATCACTTATATTGATTGCATGTGATGTTTATCCTTTATGCACCTTATCTTGCTTTGATTGACGGTAGCATTTTAAGATGATCTCTCACTAATAATCAAGAAGTGTTCTCCCTGAGTATGCACCGTTGCGAAAGTTCTTCGTGCTGAGACACCACGTGATGATCGGGTGTGATAGGCTCTACGTTCAAATACAACGGGTGCAAAACAGTTGCACACACGGAATACTCAGGTCATACTTGACGAGCCTAGCATATACAGATATGGCCTCAGAACACGGAGACCGAAAGGTCGAATGTGAATCATATAGTAGATATGATCAACATAGTGATGTTCACCATTGAAACTACTCCATCTCACGTGATGATCGGACATGGTTTAGTTGATTTGGATCACGTGATCACTTAGATGACTAGAGAGATGTCTGTCTAAGTGGGAGTTCTTAAGTAATATGATTAATTAAACTTAAATTTATCATGAACTTAGTACCTGATAGTATCTTGCTTGTCTATGTTTGTTTGTAGATAGATGGCTCGTGCTATTGTTCCATTGAATTTTAATGCGTTCCTTGAGAAAGCTAAGTTGAAAGATGATGGTAGCAATTACACGGACTGGGTCCGTAACTTGAGGATTATCCTCATTGTTGCACATAAAAGTTACGTCCTGGAAGCACCGCTGGGTGCCAGGCCTACTGCTGATGCAACTGACGATGTTAAGAACGTCTGGCAGAGCAAAGCTGATGACTACTCGATAGTTCAGTGTGCCATGCTTTACGGCTTGGAACTGGGTCTTCAATGACGTTTTGAACGTCATCGAGCATATGAGATGTTCCAGGAGTTGAAGTTAATATTTCAAGCAAATGCCCGGATTGAGAGATATGAAGTCTCCAATAAGTTCTATAGCTGCAAGATGGAGGAGAATAGTTCTGTCAGTGAACATATACTCAAAATGTCTGGGTATAATAATCACTTGATTCAACTGGGAGTTAATCTTCCTGATGATAGTGTCATTGACAGAATTCTTCAATCACTGCCACCAAGCTACAAGAGCTTCGTGATGAACTATAATATGCAAGGGATGAACAAGACTATTCCCGAGCTCTTCGCAATGCTAAAAGACGCGGAGGTAGAAATCAAAAAGGAGCATCAAGTGTTGATGGTTAACAAGACCACCAGTTTCAAGAAAAAGGGCAAAGGGAAGAAGAAGGGGAACGTCAAAAAGAACAGCAAGCAAGTTGCTGCTCAAGAGAAGAAACCCAAGTCTGGACCTAAACCTGAAACTGAGTGCTTCTACTGCAAGCAGACTGGACACTAGAAGCGGAACTACCCCAAGTATTTGGCGGATAAGAAGGATGGCAAAGTGAACAAAGGTATATGTGATATACATGTTATTGATGTGTACCTTACTAATGCTCGCAGTAGCACCTGGGTATTTGATATTGGTTCTGTTGCTAATATTTGCAACTCGAAACAGGGACTACGAATTAAGCGAAGATTGGCTAAGGACGAGGTGACGATGCGCGTGGGAAATGGTTCCAAAGTCGATGTGATCGCGGTCGGCACGCTACCTCTACATCTACCATCGGGATTAGTTTTAGACCTAAATAATTGTTATTTGGTGCCAGCGTTGAGCATGAACATTATATCTGGATCTTGTTTGATGCGAGACGGTTATTCATTTAAATCAGAGAGTAATGGTTGTTCTATTTATATGAGTAATATCTTCTATGGTCATGCACCCTTGAAAAGTGGTCTATTTTTATTGAATCTCGATAGTAGTGATACACATATTCATAGTGTTGAAACCAAAAGATGCAGAGTTGATAACGATAGTGCAACTTATTTGTGGCACTGCCGTTTAGGTCATATCGGTGTAAAGCGCATGAAGAAACTCCATACTGATGGGATTTTGGAATCACTTGATTATGAATCACTTGGTACTTGCGAACCGTGCCTCATGGGCAAGATGACTAAAACGCCGTTCTCCGGAACTATGGAGCGAGCAACTGATTTGTTGGAAATCATACATACTGATGTTTGTGGTCCAATGAATGTTGAGGCTCGCGGCGGGTCTCATTATTTTCTCACCTTCACAGATGATTTGAGCAGATATGGGTATATCTACTTGATGAAACACAAGTCTGAAACATTTGAAAAGTTCAAAGAATTTCAGAGTGAAGTGGAAAATCATCGTAACAAGAAAATAAAATTTCTACGATCTGATCGTGGAGGAGAATATTTGAGTTACGAGTTTGGTCTACACTTGAAACAATGCGGAATAGTTTCGCAACTCACGCCACCCAGAACACCACAACGAAATGGTGTGTCCGAACGTCGTAATCGTACTTTACTAGATATGGTGCGATCTATGATGTCTCTTACTGATCTACCGCTATCGTTTTGGGGTTATGCTTTAGAGACGGCCGCATTCACGTTAAATAGGGCACCATCAAAATCCGTTGAGACGACGCCTTATGAACTGTGGTTTGGCAAGAAACCAAAGTTGTCGTTTCTTAAAGTTTGGGGCTGCGATGCTTATGTGAAGAAACTTCAACCAGATAAGCTCGAACCCAAATCGGAGAAATGTGTCTTCATAGGATACCCAAAAGAGACTATTGGGTACACCTTCTATCACAGATCTGAGGGCAATATTTTCGTTGCTAAAATCGGATCCTTTCTAGAGAAGGAGTTTCTCTCGAAAGAAATGAGTGGGAGGAAAGTAGAACTTGATGAGATAACTGTATCTACTCCCTTATTGGAAAGTAGTTCATCACAAGAACCGGTTCCTGTGACAACTACACCAATTAGTGAGGAAGCTAATGATATTGATCATGAAACTTCAGATCAAGTTTTTATTGAACCTCGTAGGTCTACCAGAGTAAGATCTGCACCAGAGTGGTAAGGTAATCCAATTTTGGAAGTCATGTTGCTTGACCATGATGAACCTACGAACTATGAGGAAGCGATGATGAGCCCAGATTCCGCAAAATGGCTAGAGGCCATGAAATGTGAGATGGGATCCATGTATGAAAACAAAGTATGGACTTTGGTTAACTTTCCCGATGATCGGCAAGCAATTGAGAATAAATGGATCTTTAAGAAGAAGACTGACGTTGATGGTAATGTAACTATCTATAAAGCTTGACTTGTTGCGAAAGGTTTTCGACAAGTTCAAGGAGTTGACTACGATGAGACTTTCTCACCCGTAGCGATGCTTAAGTCTGTCTGAATCATGTTCGCTATTGCTGCATTTCATGATTATGAAATTTGGCAAATGGATGTCAAAACTGCCTTCTTGAATGGATTTCTGGAAGAAGAGTTGTATATGATGCAGCCAGAAGGTTTTGTTGATCCAAAAGGTGCTAACAAAGTGTGCAAGCTCCAGCGTTCCATTTATGGACTGGTGCAAGCATCTCGGAGTTGGAATAAACGCTTTGATAGTGTGATCAAAGCATATGGTTTTATACAGACTTTTGGAGAAGCCTATATTTACAAGAAAGTGAGTGGGAGCTCTGTAGCATTTCTGATATTATATGTAGATGACATATTATTAATTGGAAATGATATAGAATTTCTGGATAGCATAAAGGTATACTTGAATAAAAGTTTTTCAATGAAAGACCTCGGTGAAGCTGCTTACATATTGGGCATCAAGATCTATAGAGATAGATCAAGACGCTTGATAGGACTTTCACAAAGCACATACCTTGATAAAATTTTGAAAAAGTTCAAAATGGATCAGGCAAAGAAAGGGTTCTTGCCCGTATTACAAGGTGTGAAGTTGAGTCAAACTCAATGCCCGACCACAGCAGAAGATAGAGAGAAAATGAAAGATGTTCCCTATGCTTCAGCCATAGGCTCTATCATGTATGCAATGCTGTGTACCAGACCTGACGTATGCTTAGCAATAAGCTTGGCAGGAAGGTACCAAAGTAATCTAGGAGTGGATCACTGGACAGCGGTCAAGAACATCCTGAAATACCTGAAAAGGACTAAGGATATGTTTCTCGTATATGGAGGTGACAAAGAGCTAATCGTAAATGGTTACGTCGGTCCAAGCTTTGACACTGATCCGGACGATTCTAAATCGCAAACCGGATACGTGTTTTTATTAAACGGTGGAGCTGTAAGTTGGTGCAGTTCTAAACAAAGCGTCGTGGCAGGATCTACATGTGAAGCGGAGTACATAGCTGCTTTGGAAGCAGCAAATGAAGGAGTCTGGATGAAGGAGTTCATTTCCGATCTAGGTGTCATACCTAGTGCATCGGGACCAATGAAAATCTTCTGTGACAATACTGGTGCAATTGCCTTGGCAAAGGAATCCAGATTTCACAAGAGGACAAAGCACATCAAGAGACGCTTCAATTCCATTCGGGACCAAGTCCAAGTGGGAGACATAGAGATTTGCAAGATACATACGGATCTGAATGTTGCAGACCCGTTGACTAAGCCACTCTCACGAGCAAAACATGATCAGCACCAAGACTCCATGGGTGTTAGAATCATTTCTATGTAATCTAGATTATTGACTCTAGTGCAAGTGGGAGACTGAAGGAAATATGCCCTAGAGACAATAATAAAGTTATTATTTATTTCCTCATATCATGATAAATGTTTATTATTCATGCTAGAATTGTATTAACCGGAAACATGATACATGTGTGAATACATAGACAAACATATAGTCACTAGTATGCCTCTACTTGACTAGCTCATTAATCAAAGATGGTTATGTTTCCTAACCATAGACATGTGTTGTCATTTGATTAATGGGATCACATCATTAGGAGAATGATGTGATTGACATGACCCATTCCGTTAGCCTAGCACTTGATCGTTTAGTATATTGCTATTGCTTTCTTCATGACTTATACATGTTCCTGTAACTATGAGAATTATGCAACTCCCGTTTACCGGAGGAACACTTTGGGTACTACCAAACGTCACAACGTAACTGGGTGATTATAAAGGAGTACTACAGGTGTCTCTGAAGGTACATGTTGAGTTGGCGTATTTCGAGATTAGGTTTTGTCACTCTGATTGTCGGAGAGGTATCTCTGGGCCCTCTCGGTAATGCACATCACTATAAGCCTCGCAAGCAATGTAGCTAATGAGTTAGTTACGGAATGATGTATTACGTAACAAGTAAAGAGACTTGCCGGTAACGAGATTGAACTAGGTATTGGATACCGACGATCAAATCTCGGGCAAGTAACATACCGATGACAAAGGGAACAACGTATGTTGTTATGCGGTTTGACCGATAAAGATCTTCGTAGAATATGTGGGAGCCAATATGGGCATCCAGGTCCCGCTATTGGTTATTGACCGGAAACAAGTTCTAGGTCATGTCTACATAGTTCTCGAACCCGTAGGGTCCGCACGCTTAACGTTTCGTTGACGATATAGTATTATATGAGTTATGTATGTTGGTAACCGAATGTTGTTCGGAGTCACGGATAAGATCATGGACATGACGAGGAACTCCAGAATGGTCCGGAGATAAAGTTTGATATTGGATAATAGTGTTTGATCTCCGGAAGAGTTCCGGAATTCACCGGAAGGGGTTCCGGATGTTTCCCGAAATGTTTGGCAACGAGAACACGTTATTTGGGCCAAAGGGGAAAGCCCACAAGGTTTTTGGAAAGCGCAAAAGGAAGTTTTGCGGAGTCCAGGGGCCAGACGCCAGGGTCCCTGGCATCTGGGTCCAGACGCCGGGAACCCTGGCATCTGGCCCTGGAGTCCGAGAAGGACTCTTGCCTTTCGGGTGAAACCGACTTTGTGGAGGCTTTTACTCCAAGTTTCGACCCCAAGGCTCAACATATAAATAGAGGGGCAGGGCTAGCACCAAAGACACATAAAGAAACACCAAGCCGTGTGTCGGCAACCCCGTCCCCTCTAGTTTATCCTCCGTCATAGTTTCCGTAGTGCTTAGGCGAAGCCCTGTGGAGATTGTTCTTCACCAACACCGTCACCACGCCGTCGTGCTGCCGGAACTCATCTACTACTTCGCCCGTCTTGCTGGATCAAGAAGGCGAGGACTTCATCGAGCTGAACGTGTGCAGAACTCGGAGGTGCCGTGCGTTCGGTACTTGGATCAGTCGGATCGTGAAGACGTACGACTACATCAACCGCGTTGATAAACGCTTCCGCTTGGCGATCTTCAAGGGTATGAAGATACACTCCTCCTCTCGTTGCTGTGCATCACCATGATCTTGTGTGTGCGTAGGAAATTTTTGTAAATTACTACGTTCCCCAACACTTCATTATTAGAGCATTGTCCTAGTGAGGAAAGGATGATGAAGACTATGATTCCCCCACAAGTCAGGATGAGACTTCGGACTTTACAAAAAGAAAAAAAGAAGAAGAAGAAAAAGAGAAAGGCCAAAAAAAGGAAGGCCAAAGAAAAAAAGGGGGAAAGAAAATAAGAGAAAAAAAAGAAAAAAAGAATGAGAGAAAAAGAGAGAAGGGACAATGCTACTATCTCTTTTTCCACACTTGTGCTTCAAAATAGCACCATGATCTTCATGATAGAGAGTCTCATATGTTGTCACTTTCATATACTAGTGGGAATTTTCATTATAGAACTTGGCTTGTATATTCCAATGATGGGCTTCCTCAAAATGCCCTAGGTCTTCGTGAGCAAGCAAGTTGGATGCACACCCACTAGTTTTCATTGATTGAGCTTTCATATATTTAGAGCTCTAGTGCATCCGTTGCATGGCAATCCCTACTCACTCACATTGATATCTATTAACGGGCATCTCCATAGCCCGTTGATACGCCTAGTTGATGTGAGACTATCTTCTCCTTTTTGTCTTCCTCACAACCACCATTCTATTCCACATATAGTGTTATGTCCATGGCTCACGCTCATGTATTGCGTGAAAGTTGGAAGAGTTTGATATTATTAAAGTATGAAACAATTGTTTGGCTCGTCATTGGGGTTGTGCATGATTAAATACTTTGTGTGATGAAGATAGAGAAATAGCCAGACTATATGATTTTGTAGGGATAACTTTCTTTGGCCATGTTATTTTGAGAAGACATGATTACTTTGATTGGTATGCTTGAAGTGTTACTATTTCTTTTATCAATATGAAATTTTATTTTGAATCATTTGGATCTGAACATTCATGCCACAATAAAGAGAAATTACATTGAGAATCATGCTCGGTAGCATTCCACATCAAAAATTATGTTTTTATCATTTACCTACTCGAGGACGAGCAGGAATTAGTCTTGGGGATGCTTGATACGTCTCCAACGTATCTATAATTTTTTATTGTTCCATGCTATTATATTATCTGTTTTGAATGATTATGGGCTTTATTATACACTTTTATATACTTTTGGGACTAACCTATTAACCGGAGGCCCAGCCCATATTGCTGTTTTATTGCCTATTTCAGTATTTCAAAGAAAAGGAATATCAAACGGAGTCCAAACGGAATGAAACCTTCGGCAATGTGATTTTTTGGAAGAATATCATCCTGGAGACGTGGAGTTCAAGTCAGAAGATACTCGAGTACTCCATGAGATAGGAGGGCGCGCCCCCCCTGTAGGGCGTGCCCCCTGTCTTGTGGGACCCTCGAGCACCTCCCGACCGACTTCTTTTGCCTATATATGCCTACGTACCCTAAAATCATCGAATATCAAGATAGATCGGGAGTTCCGCCACCGCAAGCCTCTCTAGCCACCAAAAACCTCTCGGGAGCCCTTCCTGGCACCCTGCCGGAGGGGGATCCATCACCGGTGGCCATCTTCATCATCCCGGCGCTCTCCATGATGAGGAGGGAGTAGTTCACCCTCGGGGCTGAGGGTATGTACCAGTAGCTATGTGTTTGATCTCCCTCTCTCGTGTTCCCTCTATGGCACGATCTGGATGTATCCCGAGCTTTGCTATTATAGTTGGATCTTATGGTGTTTCTCCCCCTCTACTCTCTTGTGATGACTTGAGTTTTCCCTTTGGAGTTATCTTATCGGATTGAGTCTTTTATGAGAACACTTGATGTATGTCTTGCCGTGCTTATCTGTGGTGACAATGGGATATCATGTGCCACTTGATGTATGTTTTGGTGACCAACTTGCGGGTTCCGCCCATGAACCTACACTACAAGAAATATGTCAACTTGTGACCTTCTGTCAGTGACCCTGGAAGAATTGGTTATAGATCTATGACCATTTCAGACCAATTGGTCAAAAGCTGTTCGGGGGGCTCCAAACCCTAAACCATTGCGACCACTTTTGGCAGAAAGGTCGTAATTTCCTTACACGAAATGGTCATAAAGCAAACAGCGCTAGTCCGCTGCCTTATTTCTAGTTGTTAATGACCAATATAGGTGGTCATAGCCTTGTAAATTGTGGTGGGTTGCGATGACTAGGCGCCATCTCATCAGTTTTGCCTATGTGTCATGTCCATGTGGCAGTTTTTGCCCTAGGTTGTGAAGCAACCTATATTTCTGTGATGGCCAAAATTCCCAAACAAATCTCATAAATTCTTTGGGTCATATCTTCGTCAAATATGTAAAAACCTTCCTTTCCTAGTTCAAAAATAATTCAAAAATATTCATTTTCCTATTCTGTTCAGAACAATAGTTTGTGAAGGAAGTACCACTTTGGCATGTCCAAATAGCATCCATTTTCTACAGTGCTTTCCTATGCCCAAATAACCATCCTCCACCAAATGCCAGCTCAATCCATTCATTATTTTGAGCCGAGCTTCAACATTCGTAGTTATGTCTAGTGTGGTAGTTTGCAAAGCAAGTACCACCTAGGCTCCTCCTTTTGAGCTGAAAATTTGTGAAAACGGTCTTCTTAGTAACTGATCATCCTCAGCAAAACTCACGCCCATTAGCCATGTACACTTCCCGTACCGCTAATCAAACACTTGGCTGCTAATTCATGTTTGAGCATCGATTGGTCTCCTCGTGAGAATCTTATGTTGTAATTTTCTTCCTAGCACCAACCTGGGGAGTGCCCAACCCACTAGACATGCCTAGGCCGCCCAGAACACATGGCAACGCCACAGTCACGCGGTGACCACGCGGCGGGCATGCGAGTTTACGCGCTCTAGAGTTGGGGCCCTCGGCCACCGCCCAAACCTCGACGTATCGCCACCAAACCATGTATTTATGATTAACTAGGTCCTTATGTAACTAGAAATGATTTTTGCAAAAAATAAATAGCAAACTATGAGGCAGCTGCAGTTCAAATTTGACCCGCTTCCAGCTGAATCGGCAGAAATTTGTCTTTTTCACGAGAGGTGGATCAAAAAAATTTACACCTGACCATTTTGTCAATTGTGCATTAAATATGGCCTAGTATTTTATAAAAATGATTTGGTCCAATTTTGCAACAATTATTTGGTAGTTCCTTCACAAAAAAAACCTCCTTTCGGGCACTCGAAAAATGGAAAATGGTTTTTTCGTCCAACGAAAATGAAAACTTCCTTAGGCAACATTGTTTGCTATTCCAATATTCACCCTTGTGCACAATATGAGATCATTTGAACAAACTATGCCATGAATGTGTCCATAAGATTGATCATTTGGCTTGAAAGCCATGAATCTTCACACTTGATAGCTCATTTCTGAGAACAATTTTTTAAAATAATTACCGTATTACAAGTTTATTATTTTTCCTGGAAACTTGGTCACATATAATGACACAATGCAAAGGTTTTCCAATTTTTTGATTTTTTTTGAATTTTTTATGCCCGTTTGAAAATGCGGTCAAAACGGCGGGCTTGACCGTTCCTAGCTAGTGGTTGAATCTTGGAATTTTTTTGGTTTTTCTATGATTAAATAGATACTTATGTACCTAGAAATGATTTTTGGAAAAAATAAAGAGCAAACTATGAGGCAGCTACAGCTCAAATTTGACCCGTTTCCAGCTGAATCGACAACAATTTGTCTTTTTCATCAGAGGTGGATCAAAACTTTTTTCACCCAACCATTTTGTCAATTGTGCATTAAATATGGCCTAGTATTTTATAAAAATGATTTTGTCCATTTGTGCAACAATTATTTGGTAGTTCCTTCACAAAAAAACCTCATTTCGGGCACTCGGAAAATGAAAAATGAATTTTCCGTGCAAAGAAAATGAAAACTCCCTTTGGCAACATTGTTTGGAATTCCAAGATGCACCCTTATGCACAATATGAGATCATTTGAACAAACTATGCCATGAATGTGACCATGAGATTGAGCGTTTGGGTTGAAATCCATGAATCTTCACACATGATAGCTCATTTATGAGAACACTTTTCTAAAATAATTTCTGTATTACAAGATTATTATTTTTCCTGGAAACTTGGTCACATATAATGACACAATGCGAAGGTTTTCCAATTTTTTGATTTTTTTTTTGAATGTTTTATGCCCGTTTCAAAATGCGGTCAAAACGGCGGGCTTGACCGTTCCTAGCTAGTGGTTGAATCTTGGAATTTTTTTTGGTTTTTCTCTGATAAAATAGGTACTTATGTACCTAGAAATGATTTTTGGAAAAAATAAATAGCAAACTATGAGGCAGCTGTAGTTCAAATTTGATCCGCTTCCACCTGAATCGGCGGAAATTTGTCTTTTTCACGAGAGGTGGATTAAAAGTTTTGACACCCAACCATTTGGTTATTTGTACATTAAATATGGTCTAGTATTTTAGAAAAATTATTTGATACGATTTTGCAACAAATATTTGGTATGTTCTTCACAAAAAAACTCATTTTGAGCACTCGAAAAATGAAAAATGAATTTTCGTGCAAAGAAAATGAAAAGTTCCTTATTACTATTTTGTTATTTTTTTCTTCTAAAAACTAGCTCACATTTGATGACATGATGAGAAGGTTTTTCATTTGTTTCATTTTTTTCCAATGTATCAGGTCAAGTAAATAGCTAAGATGATCAAACATCTTATTTTTAAATTTATCACGACCAATTCAATTGGTCATAATATTGTATTGCGTTCTGATTGGTCCGTGGACAAGGCACACGGATCATGCACAAAACACCATTGGACCTTCCCGGATCCAACGGTAGCCGTCGCTCCTCGCCTCCCCCACCAACCCCACCTGAGGCGAAACCCTAGCTGGCATCTT